>NC_092265.1:8288133-8305633 GCF_036320965.1 Panulirus ornatus | reverse complement strand
ACAAAATTAACAGGCTTTTGTAAGAAACCTTTGAAGAAAACATCCCATACTAACAGAAGCTTGAATTAAACGGAGAATAACCAACGGATTTTCGATGAAAGTGCACAACAGAATTTTTGAGAAAAACTGGAAAACCACAAACAGGCATTGAAGAAAATGGATGGTACTAACAGGCTTTGGAAAGAGATGGCGAACACTAATAAATCCTTGAAGAAAACTGAAATCTTTTTATATTTGGTCATCATCCGTCAAAGACCTCCTCCCCCAGGTTGCATTTGGGCCAATTACCCAAAAGGTCATTATGAACTCCCTTTCCGCTCTTCAGTATGGCTGTAAATGCCACTGGTAACAGCATTGCGTGTAATCTAATACTTTCATTGAATCAGCCTCCTGCTTAAACAGGTCACGCTCGACAAAAGGATCATTGTTCTCCTGGCAGTCGTCTTGAACACCTTATACATCGAGCTCTTTTGTTCGTAAGCCATTCATATCCTTCACTTATGAACCCAACACAAACGAAAAATAAACTTAAAATGTCTAGGGTCATATCAAAAATGAAGCTTCGTTATTTTTTCTTTTTTTGTGGGGTAAAAAAAAAAGAAACATTTGAAATTTCAGGGAACATAATAACTTTAACTTTCAGGGATTCAGTAACAAAAAAACTTCGAGGACAAAAACAAAAAGAATCATTCAAAATCTTAGGGATACAAAAACAAAACAAAAAAAATTCATGAGCGAAAATTTTAGGGGCAAAGATTCTTTTTTTTTTTAAGGGCCAAATATCAATGTTGCATATATCGTCGAATAAAAGCATGTCGTACGCCCGGTAGTGCAGCGAGGAGCCGGAGGGATGTATTTTGCCTCCGTGGAGCTGGCAAGCTTCCAAGAAGCCAAAAGCCGTAAGCCTTATAGAGATTCGTTATCTCATGGGCGTTACAGCTAAAGGATTTGTCAGACCCGTTCGTGCCAGAATCCGGATTCAGATACGAGAAACCTGAAGAAATGATATGGGCTTTTATGAATTGATAACAGCGTACACACAAATAATAATAATAATAATAATAATAATAATAATAATAATAATAATAATAATGATAATAATAATAATAATAATAATAATAACAATAATAATAATGATAATATCAATAATAATATTAAACAATAAAAATAATAATAATGATAATGATGATAATAATAATAGCATCAATAATAATAATAATAATAATAATAATAATAATAATAATAATAATAACAATAATAGCATCAGTGATAATGATAATAATATCAATAATAATAATAATAATAATGATAATGATAATTACAGTATTAAAAACGGTGATGAGGATAATAATGAGACATTTGTTGTTTCAGTGGACGAATGTTATGGTCGCCATCTTGGCGAATAGAGAGAAAAAAATAATAGAAATCAGCGTTTGTGACCTTGATCAGAGTGCACGCTTGTAGAAACTGGAACACGGGTTTCAGGGGAGACTTAACGATCCGCCAAGCATAAGTTCACTTAAGTGTAAAAGCGATGATGTTGATGATAATTTCGCATTATAAAGACGCTTCAGACAACCAGCCATCCACTGTAGCGGAAACCATTCTCTCTCTCTCTCTCTCTCTCTCTCTCTCTCTCTCTCTCTCTCTCTCTCTCTCTCTCTCTCTCTCTATCTATCTATCTCACCATACCCCCGTCTCTCTCTTCAAAAGGGAGTAAAACAGATCAAATTCATCCATCAATATATATATACCGAACAAAACTGAACACCTCGCTAGTGGGAGCCGAAATTGAAAACTCAATCTCGTTGCATCCACTTTCTGTGATTACCGATTACTATCGAGAAAGGGGCATGTGTGTCTCAGCATTTTCAGATCAGTCCAGCGCCTTTCCAAGAATGACGTGTGGGATCGCCGTCGGCTGAACAGATATAAAATAAACGCCATCCAAAGGCCCAAACCATCATCAGAAACTTCAACGTCCAGCATCCACCGGGAACACGACTGTCAGTGCATATTCGCAGGAGACGTTTGAACCAGGTACTGGTTCAGCTAGACCTGACACACACCAGGGTAAGCGCTGGGCCCCGACAACACACACACACACCCTGGAGTACCAGAGGGAGGGAGGGAGGGAGAAAGCCTGCTGCAAAGCGACTTGGGTGGGTTCGTCTTGCAATTGGTAGTAAAACGCCTTCCAGCATTGAGACCGGTGACCTCGTAAACATTACGGACCGTGAAATAGCCCACTTACCACCACTTTCCCGACACGACTTCTCAACAGAATCAGATCTGACCTGTTACGGAAATCACGACAAATTCTATTCCAACTCGATGCTCATATAGATCTATAGCACAGATATGTCATATCTCTCTAACCGCTTAGATATGACGAACGGAAAATATAAGAATCAAGGAGAATGAAAGAAAAAAAAACAGACGAACTTGGATTGTGGTTTTTCCTCTTGACTCAAGCTCTTATATTCCCGTGCTTCTGCAGGAGGCTACCCAGTTCACGGCTGCAACGAATGCGTAACGACTAATCAAACGTCACTCCTTAGATTCTGAGTCTAAACATTAAACGCAGGTCTGCATTTAAGGCTGCAGACTTCCAGTAATTAACCTATTCCCTCGCACGTAAATCAGCGAAGAGAAAATCCTGGTCCTGTTATTTTAAACCTCTGGATCTGCTTTGTAGGATGAGAAACACCAGAGGGTAGAATATGATATCCAGGGGTTCCTTGACAACTGAAGCGCTTCGAATCACAGTAATGAAGCCAAGTCCCTTATTGCGAAGAATAATATCGCTAAAATTTGAGGACTATAAATCCGGGGCCCATCAGGACATGGCTTGAAGAGCCTCGTATTCAAATATCTACTCAGGCTAAAATATGCAACAAGACCTGCTATATAATTCTCCATCATAATTGTAAAGGATTTATGGACAACAATAAAGCGTTCCAAGACGGCCACCCACCAAACCTTGACGCGGATGTGTGTAGTGAACTGGCATACACGAAAGTTAATGTTACGACTGAAGGAAAAAGAAAAAAAGGAAATCAAACATTGCATATGAGAGAAAAAAAAAAAATTGGAAGACAGATAAAACCAATAACCTAACGAGGGGCATCGTTTGATGGGATGGCAGGAGGTTAAGAGCCGACTTCGACCACACGAGTTCGAAGCCTCACAGAGGTCTCCTCCTCACAGTCTAAGTTTACGAGGTTCATATACTGGCAGGTTATACCTACCTCCTCCTCCCTCTAGCTGTACCTGGCTGTCTAAACAGCGACAAGGTAAGGCTCAAAACTACACCTGCCGTTTATTGTCATGCATCTACATCCTTTGCAGCGATATCCATCGGCTGCATAAATCTGCAAAGGAGGTACACACACACACACACACACCCCTCCCACAACAACATTCATTTATCAATTCATATATTCATCTTTTACGGGGAAGTATCGCACTGCTGTCCACCAGCTGAAATTTAAATTCGTCTAATCTCTTGACTGATGAGACAGGTACTGAGGCCCTGCGAAGTAATGTTTCTTCTAGGACAATGAGAGCTCGAACTTGTAGTTCGCTGTTAACCGGATGACAAGGATGTAAGTCGCCAGAATGCGGATGTACTGGGGTCGTGGACCACTTGCGAGGACCAGGGGGGAGCAGGAGGATAAGGGTTGGGTGGGGGGTGAGTGGAGGATAAGAGGGAGGGAGGAGAAGTAGGTGGTGGAGGACCCGGGGTGTTGGGGGAAGCCGAAGGGCGTGGACCTTCTGACCTTGGGCCACCAGGACCCACCTCCCAAACGGCTTCCACTGTCTGCAGGATGCGAAACTGGGACCCATCCCTCTATTTAGATCCCCCCCCCCCCCCCAAGCCTCCATCTCTCTCCCCTGATGTATGAAGATGTAATAATTCTATCTTATGCATTCGAAGCTTTGAAGCAGCTATGATGTTTACAACTTCTTGCTTGTGTTGCGATCTGCCCTGTGATAGCATACCACAAACACACACACACACACACACACACACACACACACACACACATTATATATATATATATATATATAAAAACATATATATATATACTTTTTCTTCAGGTAGCTGACATGGCACAGGCAAAAACAGGTCCTGATCGCACCCATCACGGAAGGAACAAGAAAAAACGGAAGATTTTAACTTGGGCTCTCTAGTGTCGTTCGTAGACCTGACGGTTGAAGCTGAGAAATAAATACGAAGAGGGAAAGACCACAAAGGAGGAAGAGAATTCCACAGCTTCGCTGTTCGCAAAAAAAGGAAGAGGTATCATAACACTCAATCCTCGTGTGGCTTGTTTCAACCCAACTATGGGATGTGGCCGCTTGCCAATTGGTCGAGGCCTCTTGGTGGCTTGGTACAGACATACACAAACAGCTTAAGAGAGCAGAGACGGAAATGATAACTGCAGAACAGAGAGACGGTACGGAAAACATCACGTCCGAAAGTAAGGTATGGTTGAATTGGTGTTACAGATGAAGAATCAATGAAGGGGATGGCCTATTGATTTAACTCTGGCTAAGAGAGAAGTTATAGCATATATATATATATATATATATATATATATATATATATATATATATATATATATATATATATATTGTTTCCCGTACTATCTGCGTAAGAATCAACCACGCGGAAAATGCCCGTAATGATACCTCCTTCTTCCCCCGAACAACGAAACTGTTAAATTCTCTTCCTTACGGAGTCTCAATCTCTCCCCAGAAACTCCGTACCTTAAGGAGTCATATGCACAAACACGGGGGGAGTTCTGAATACATTCTTCATTCGAACAGCTTATGCGGCCCCTTCCATCCCCTTCGAGCAATGATAAGCTGGCAAGCTTTGATGTCCAAAAACTTTATCTAACCAACGTGAAGGTGGGAGGAGGGTAATACAAGTGGTTCACAATGGCTCTGGATAACATCCATGGTCACAAACTACCAATATATCAAGGACGGAGTGAATGGTGGAGATGGTGCGCCTTCGTGTGTCTGGTGTGGTACAATTATGATTAACAGTGAGGAGTACAACAGAGACAGCACAGGGTTTCGGTCATGGGATCATCCCCTTACTGTTGCCGCGGCACGTATGTATATGGAGACTCTGGTCACAGGCAGCTACTACGTAGCCGTGGGTAGGGGGTGTGCCATGGGGTACAAACAGGTGGAAGACGTGATGGTGACTGTTTCTAAGGAAAGCGACACTGAGAGCAAATTATGACGAAGAGCGCAAAAAAATATAAAGTTTGAGGAGGAGGAGGGGGAAGAGGAGGAGGGAAATAGAAGAAAAAACACCAAAAAAACCTCGTTTTGTGACGGCTTAATATGGAGGTCTGACCAGGATGTGAAGTTCTCAATGTGCCTCAAACCCATAAATAAGAACGATCTCATTCATCATCTCTCGGCCTATAACGACGTGGCAAAAGTCTGGAGTGATCATCTGATCCTTTTTAAGGACGGTTTGAATATATGAAGTGGTGAGTACCTGGAGGAGGAGAAGAGATAGATCATCAAGGCTCCGAAGGAACTGTTTCACCTTGAATGTTTATTAACTAAACTTATGAAGGAGAGGTTAGGAACATAATGGAGAGGCGCAGAGGAATTGTTAAAAGTGGCACTGATAGGTACAAAAGGTATACAAGTCCCAAATTGACAGAGGGCCTTGTAGCTGTTTACAGTAGACAGAAACAAACATCGATACCTCGTCAGGGAGAAAGATACGCGATGTACCGTAAACAATAATCGGCAGAAATTTTAACGAACATAGCGTGATATACGATGTGCCTTGTATCGTATGCCCAGCCAATCACGAGTGGGTAACAGGGTAAGGGATGGCCAAAAGGATCGCTGAACATGAAGCTGATGATATACGTCAATCATAGGACATCGTAGGATGGACATTTACCGAAGTGGGCAAAGAGCTTCAGTGATACATGCAGGGTCAAACAATGGACCGAGAAAATCCTTTGGAATCTGCCAAGATACGCACGGGAATAAGTGACCAATAATCGTGGCGGTTTCGAGACACGGGAAGCTACAGCTGCGAACTGAACGACCACGGCATGTCGGAGGGAACGGAATCCGTGACTACGTGAGCCAACCGACCACGAGGGGTGTACACACACACTATGCGGCGTCCAGCGAGGTGAGGGAGAGGACAATGTACCTCTGTATCTTCTTACTCAGTCTCGCTGAGGAAGGCTTCTGCGCAAGCCGAGACGCTTGAGAAATTAAAACTCAAAAGCTCTCACCCTCTGGTTACTCACAACCCTACCCCACTTACTTGTCATCATGAAATATTATATATATATATATATATATATATATATATATATATATATATATATATATATATATATATATATATATACACATATATATGGGTTTATTCATTTGCAAATTACACGAGACGAAGAATCATACTACAAAGATGGATGATACACTCACCCCTTCACAGGCGAGTCTTGGTGTTCAGCCACAGCGGCGGACGGGGTCCTCCTTCACAAACCTACCTGAGGAAAAATACGATCCAGGTTAGTGCTGGGGGATACATCATTATGACACTTCTGTCTATACACCAGTGTTGTAGAATACCTTATGCCTCTTTCCCATTTACACAGAGGGTTGTTGTTGGTGGAGGGGAAAGGAGGATCAACCGCAGATAGCTATGTATCAGTGGTGGGAAAGCCAAGAAAGTCTCTCTTAAGGGGAAGAAGAAGGTTTTGGGGAGTTGGAGAATTTTTTTTTTTTTTTTTTTTTTTTTTTTGAAAAGCTCTTGGGAGAGATGTGAGGAAGGTGAGAGCTAGGTGGATAAAAGAGAGGAAAAGGATGAATGGGATAGGTCCTGGGGCCTCGATCCAGGTGCTCAACTGCATACAGCTAATTTGCCATCTGTGGGGACGGTACGACCCTTGAGCACGACGGTACGACTCTTCAATACGATAGTCTGATCTTTAAACTGCTCATTAAGGATCAGGTCCAACCTGGCCGGGATATTACGTCCAAGAGTTGCACCGTCGTATTCACTGGTCGTACCGTCGTGCTCAAGGGTCGTTCCGTCGTGCTCAAGAGACTATAGTCCAGTAATACATACACACACATATATACTCCCGCATCCCCACAAAAGAAATCTCTCTCCACTGAATTGACCCTAAGTGAGGCTGATTCAGTAGGTATGCGAACTGCGGAAAATTAACTTCCCTAATCACCAGTTTCAGTGGTTTAACGAGTGCCATAATGCACTCACCCACCCCCCGACACACACACACACACACACACACGCACACACACAAACTTAAGTACACCATAAACACAACAGGTTGCACGCAATGGTAAGGAAATCACAGGTTTGTGCGTCCTGATGTTGGCCTCGCGTGTTTAGATCTTAAGGAAGGGGCTTGTGTCCACGCTGGTACCTCGGTAATGCACAGTGCTCGAGACTATAAATGAATATCATGGAAAGAAAATATGAGAGAATTCAATGAACGTAATAAACAGTTGGTGTAAAGACAAGAGGATTAGCAGTGATTATTATTATTATTATTATTATTATTATTATTATTATTATTATCATTATCATTATAATCATTATTATTATTGTTATCAATATGATTATTCTTGTAATCATTATCATTATTATTATCATTATTATTATCATCATCATATTATCATTATCATTATTACTATTATTACTATTATTATCAATATCATTACCAGTAGTAGTAGTAGTAGTATTAGTAGTAGTAGTTGTGGTAGTAGTTCATAATAGTACTTCCAATATCTTCCATCCCAGAAGCCAAGGCGGCGTCAGGAACGACAGATCAACGGACTTATTTGCAAAAATCTACTCTTTAATTCTCATGTTTATGTCGAGGAAATAATAATGATAATAATGATAATAATAATAATAATAATAATAATAATAATAATAATAATGATAATAATAATAATAATGAAAAAATAATTCTAATGACAAAACTGGTAATAGTAACAATCATTTTGCAAAAAAATATCAACATAATTAGTGATGAGAAAAAATTCATTTCATATATATATATATATATATATATATATATATATATATATATATATATATATATATATATATATATATATTCCAGGGTATATGTTTACAATCTTTATCTTCTCTAATTCCTCAACACATACCAAAGTGTTTGCCTGCTCGCCCAGTGATTGGCTGCAACATCAAGATGCAATTACCGACAATTTTATGATAAAGTTACATTATCTGGAGTGAGACAAGAGAGGGGGAGGAAAAATGAAAAAAAGAAAGAAACAGAACGAAGCTAAAAACTCCACATCCTTAATATATAAGGCTACAACTCCATTATACTTCGCCAATGCCCTTCACCAGCGGTGCAAAACCAGATGAATCCGCTCCACGGATAATCGAAGCGCGAACGAGGGCGACAGAAAAATGGCAACGAACACTTTGATTAATCAACACGACTTAAATGCCATAAGCAACACAAGCAACACAGTCATGCTTTAACACTCTATCACACTGACAGCTTCTGAACCCACAAACTTCTTTTTTTTTTTTTTTTTTTCGTCTCAATTTTGTTTTTCGGACGATGAAGGATAGTGAAGGAAGGTAATTCACTACTTCGAAGTCCCGATCCACTCTGGGTCGTTTCGGGGGTGGTGCAACATAGGGATCGTAAACCTCCACAGATCCTTTGGGGTAATCCTTCAAGGGTTGTGATGGTAGACCGGAGGTAACAGCGAATTTCCCTTTTTTTCGGGAAGGAGTTGTTGAATGGGTCGTGGGTCTTGGAAGTGACTTATTGATTCCCACGTCTATCTGGATAATAAGAAGCGCTCGAGCCCACTACCCTTCTGTGGACAATGAGAATTTTCTGCTGAGGTGGGGAGGTGCAGCTTCGCAAAGAAAATTGATGATCTCTTGTACTGAAGACACCGTAAGGGGGTAAAGACGTACCAGTATCCAATACACCTATCTTGAAAATCTATTCTTTAGGGGATATCTTTTCCCTTTGTGTGCGAGTATCAGTACCTATCTTACCCATTTGTAGATACGGAGAGGGAGCTTTACACTTCGTGAGACACTCATATCTCTTCTCAGATCCTTTCTACATAGTTAATTTGAGTGATCCAGTTGTAGTTGCATTCACTTCCCCACACAGGTCATCTCGCTTCACAGTGGCCCCAACTCCGATGCTGAAGAAATGCTTCCTCGCGTTCCTCCGTGCACTTCTCTTGACTAAGTCCAGTTTCGTTTCCATGTCCTGGACTCCTTCCAGTCACTGAAGAAGTGTTCTGTTTCAACGTCGTCATATACTGGGAGAAATCTATGTATAAAATTATGACGTCTTCCCCTTATTCCTTAAAGGTTTCCCCTCATCTCTTCGCTGATCATATCCAATTATTTCTGGTACTGTTCTTGTTGCACTTCTTTGCACCCTCCCCATCAATTTTGCGTGTTAGGTCCTACCCTCCTCCTGCAGGACCAGAGTAGGTCTGGTCAGCTCCCTCCCTTCTACTGCAGAAGGAGGTGGCTGGCGTCCCAGGTTCCATTCTCCTCCTCCTCCTGCCTCACAGGACGCCGATAACATCTCAGTACAAACATCTCCCGGACGCTGTTTTGACGAGTATTTATCACTGTATTAAGGCGGGTGGCGTGGAGTGATGGGAGGGAGGCTTTCGTGTCCCCCCCAAGTGTGTGGAGGTCGACGTCTCTCTCCGACCCTTACTACTGCCTCAACGTCTTGAAACCGTATCACTCTTGCAGTCTGCTGCTTTCAGATGTGAGTTTTTCTTTTTTTTTTTTCTTTCGACACTCATAAAGTCTCACAGACACACACACACACTTACTTCCTGCCCCAGGAGGACCTCTTTATCTTTATGAGGCTCTTGTAGCACTCAGGGTAGCTGGCCAGGTCCGGGGGTCAGGACCACAAGTCAAATATATCAGCGAATAAGCTGCGGGAATCTCTGTGCGTGTGTGTGAGACTGGGACTTTTGGAGTCGACATTGTGCCTAACCCGTCGCCGGCCAGAGCCTCACCTTAAGAGAAAATCATAAAAGGACACAAACTGTCTGATGGCGAATATCAGGACTACATTCCAGTATATGGATAAAGAAATATTCAACAAACTATGTCGAATATTTGGCTAAAACTAGAGTGTACTTTTCATGTTCGGGCACAGCAGCTGAAGAAGCACAAAGATCTAAAAGAGAAGGTCCAAGGGAGGACGACAGAGAGGGTACCGAACTAAGAGAACTGAGTTATGCTGAAAGGTTAGAGGTCGTAAATTTGTCCCCCTTGTGACTTGATCACAACCTTGGGGGTGACTTAATCACAACCTTGTCAAGTATCTAAACTAGTTTCATGATGTCAGCGAGGTACAGTGCTTCTAACGATGCAAAGAAAGAACAACCAAAGGCCGTAACAGGAATCTAAGCATGAAAGTTGTTAAGAAAGTTGTAAATAAATACATTTACAGTACTTGAGCAGATGATGAGATGAGAGTAAAGAAAATTCAAGAGATGGGGCCCCCAACGATTGTAGAACTCCCTCCCTGACCTGTAAATAGGTAACCCCTCTCTCCCTCTCTCTGTCTCTCTCTCTGCTACCTACGCATTCTGCTACAGTAGCTACGTCACTTCCCGAAGCGCCAAAGTTAAGAATACCAACCAGACTATTGTGGTCTCACAGCTGTCATTTAACAGTACTCTGCTCGGCCTGCGGCACCTTCGCCCAACGTCGAAGTCCTGAGCCGCATTCGAACCCTCGACCGACACGTACCGAATCAGGTCGTCTGATTCAAACCACAAATACGGCTGCCGGGAACAGCGACCCCACATACACATATACCCTCTCAAATGGGACGTGTCGCCCGCACAGAGCTGGTCATTTAAACCTTAGGTCTTTTATCTGGAAACTACGGAATGGATGCGGTTTTCTCTCGTTCTGATACACGTCGCTGATAGAACACAGCTGAAGCACACACACACACACACACACACACACACACACACACACACAGACACAGACACACACACACAGACACACAAATTATATATATATATATATATATATATATATATATATATATATATATATATATATATATATACAAATATATATATATATATGGGATATAGCCCAACAGGTGACAGGGCAACAGTCTCAGAACGACAAAATGTCGTTAGACGGTTTTCAAGGAAATATTTCACCCCTGCATTAAAATACAACTAAGACTTCTCTCATATAAATAATGATCTACAGGCGAGACGCGGCCACTGACAAAGTTTATGTGCCATTAAAAGGAGCAGCAACTATCTCGGGGCGTGCCCAGCGTGGGTGCCCTCCGACAGCGGCTGGTGGGGGGGTGTTATCGATGGCCCAGTTCGAGCATTAATGGCCCGTCGATGTGGCCGCTCCAGAGGAGCGCGGAGGGTTCGAAGACAGCCATCGGTACGAAGGGGAGAAGAAGGTAGGAGGGGTGTCTGCCTGTGTGCCTGCCTGCGAAGGGAGAGGAACCGATAATACGGGAGAAAGAGAGAGAGAGAGAGAGAGAGAGAGAGAGAGAGAGAGAGAGAGAGAGAGAGAGAGAGAGAGAGAGAGAGAGAATCTAGGGAAAGAACAGCGTCAATACCTAACCATACAGAGCGAGGATGACACAGCGAACGGGGAGGCAAAATAAGAGAGAGCAGAGAATGCGCAAAAAAGGAGGAGAGAGAAAGATGAAAAGACGAAGAAAAGGAAAAAAAAAAAGGAACAAGAGAGAAGATGATGAAGGAGTGTAAAAGACATGACCTCAACAGCTCTTTTCCAACCAGCCTTCCTGTTGCCTATAGTTCATTCGCCAAGCGAAAACACTGTTGGCCCCTGCAGTTTCTAAAACCCTTCTATCGATCGGAGAACGATATCAATTAATCTCTCTCTCTCTCTCTCTCTCTCTCTCTCTCTCTCTCTCTCTCTCTCTCTCTCTCTCTCTTAAACAGCCACATGATTAATGACAATGTGAGAGAGAGAGAGAGAGAGAGAGAGAGAGAGAGAGAGAGAGAGAGAGAGAGAGAGAGAGAGAGAGAGAAAAAGAGTCCACTGAATATTTATAGTTGAATCAGATCAGAGCAAACTTAGGTCTTAACGATCTAATTAACTACAAACCAATTACAGGCTCATAAGCATGTAACACGCTGAATCAAACACACACACACACACACACACACACACACACACACACACACACACACACACACACGTGTGTGTGTGGGTGTGTGTGTGTGTGCTTCAGCTGTGTTATATATATATATATATATATATATATATATATATATATATATATATATATATATATATATATATATCCCAGGAGTTCCTTCCACCTTTATTGTACCCCCGCAGCGCTCAGGAAACCGGCCACGTCCACCGGGTGGGGCCGTAAGTCATAAAGTGTAATGATCTTGTGTGAGCGTCCATGTGAGGAGATGAGTGTGCGGGGTGCCTGAGCAGCGGGTGTCCAGTGTCTTCATTCTGTGGGAGTCGCAGCGCGGGCAAGAAGGGTCTTGTGATGCGATGCATCTGTGTGTCTGTATCATCACAGGGAGGAGCCACGTCCAGAGTGTGGGGCGGGGAGGTGCGACTCGTGTTTGTCTGGGTAGTGTAGTTTCAGAAAGGTTACTTGGATCAGAACCTTCCTCCGAAAAAAGAAAAAAATGTTGATAATACTACTGACTTCAGGGCAATATGGCAAGGTAAGAAACATCTTGACTGAGGTTGGTGGTAACACGGAAGACCAAAGGAAGAAAAAACGGTGAAAAGTGTCAAATCTTTTTACATGTCACTGATACAAATTCTACTTTAAATAAATTTGGTTTTAAATTCTTAGCTACAAAAAAAAGGCATTTTATTCAAAGAAAATACCTGTTGAAGTGTTTAAGTAATCAGGTGATTTTCCTTCTTTTTTTTTTCCACATAAAAAGTGAATAAGGCTCACCCAGAGATTCGATCCCACCCCAACATTTTCTCAAGGCTAAGTTGGGTTAGGTTAAGGTACATCCTGACCCAACCCAACCTAGCTGAACTTAACCTAACCTAAAAAGGGAGGGGAGGCCATGTGCATGTGTGTGTGTGTGTGTGTGTGTGTGTGTGTGTGTGTGTGTGTGTGTGTGTGTGTGTGTGTGTGTGTGTGTGTGTGTGGTGTGTAGGTGTGTGTGTGTGTGTGTGTGTAAATGGATTACGAGGTTCACATAAGTAAATGGTTTGCTAGGGTCAGGCGCAGGCAAGTGGGTTATGAGGGGCCACGTGTATGTGAGTGGGTTATGAGGGAGGGGCCACAAGTATGTGAGCGGGTTATGAGGGGGGCCACGTGCATGTGAGTGGTTTATGAGGGGGCCATGTGTATGTGAGTGGGTTACGAGGGGGGGGCCACGTGTATGTGAGTGGGTTATGAGGGGAGCCACGTGTATGTGAGTAGGTTATGAGGGGGGCCCCGTGTATGTGAGTGGGGGGTGCCACGTGTATGTGAGTGGGTTATGAGGGGGTGCCACGTGTATGTGAGTGGATAACGAGGGCCACATGTATATACGAGCGGATTATGAGGAGCCTTCTCTCTCTCTCTCTCTCTCTCTCTCTCTCTCTCTCTCTCTCTCAGGGTGGATTCAGAGGGCCATGTACATGCGAAAACCAAGAGCTGTACTTGGGGTCAGAGGAGGCCTTTTAACGGACCCTTCTGGGGATGGTGGTTCCTGCGGAGGGGGAAGGGGGGATGGGAGGGGGGGTTAGAGGAGGAACGGGGTAGAGGGGGGGGGGTTGGGGGGAGGGAGGGGGGGTCTCTCGTGTGGGCGTGGCGGGGCTGTAGAACAACCTAACTGTTAGTGCCTGACGTCAGCCCATCTGGCGTCCGACTTACAAGGGCTGCTCTCTCTCTCTCTCTCTCTCTCTCTCTCTCACTTTACGAGGAAAATAACTTACACTAATCTCTCGCGTGGTCTGGCGTGTGGGTCATTCGCACCCTTTCATTTTAAAAACCACTCACCCGTTTTCTAATTCCTGCCTGGGTCTCTCTCAAAAAAAAAAGACTAAAAAAGAGAGAAGAGAGGAAATCCATTTCACTGATTAAAACCCAAACTGCATTTCTTTCTTCCTTTTTTGAAGTAGACAGTACAGAGGCGAAACTGAGGTCATACGCGTGTGGTGTGCAACAGGGATGTACTTACACACGAGGCGGCGTGTCACACATGCACTTTATAAGTAACGACACCTGACCCCCATGACCCGACACAGTGGGTGGGGGATGGTGATGACCCACCCACCCCATCCACCAACCCTCCCTTCCCTTCCCCATCCCCTCCTACCCAACCTGCCATGACCCTGGCTGGCAGAAGGTGAGGTCAGCCAGGCAATGTACCTGTCCAGGTCTGGATACTGTTAACTGGTGAGCCCGGACCAACACCCACTCCTGCCTGCCACCACCCACTGCCTAGCCGCTACCATCCACTGCTGCCGCCACCACCACCCACCCTCCTCCACTGCCTAGCGCTACCACCCACTCCTGCCGCCACCACACACTCCTTCAACCCTCCGCTACCACCCACTCCTGCCACCGTCCGCTGACGCTACCACACACTGCTTCAAACCTCCGCTACCACCCGCTCCTGCCACCACCCACTGCTTCAACCCTCCGCTACCACCCACTGGCACCACAAGCATGTGCTTCACGCATTTGTTCAATCTGACTGAAAACTTCACTGAGAATATGTAGTAATCTGACACAAACATCCCTATCAACTGTGTCCCAAAAAATATCTTAACTAGGTCGTGTACTGAGAGAGCACGACCGTACGGCCCTTCAGCACGACCATACGACCCTTCAGCACGACCCTACGACCCTTCAGCACGACCATACGACACATCAGCACGATGTTACGACCCTTGTGCATGATGGCCCAGTCTTTGACCTTATCAAGCCACATCATTATACTTAATAGTCGTGCCGTCGCGCTCAAAGGTCGTATCGCCGTGCTCAAAGGTCGCACCGTATTGCTCAAGGATCGTACCGTCACGCTCAAGGGTCGTACCGTCGTGCTCAAGGGTCGCACCGTCGTGCTCAAGGATAGCACCGTCGTGCTCAAGGGTCGTACCGTCGTGCTCAAGGGTCGTACCGTCACGCTCAAGGGTCGTATCGTCGTGCACAACAGTCTAAAGTGAAGGAACTTAAAAAAACGTATTCATATATGCACCAATATGTTGTTACATCTCATTAACTACATCTGCGTAAAAAAATCGTTTACAGGCACAGATACAACATCCGAGTAAATCGTTGTACATCGGTAAAAAAAAAGAAAGAAAAGGCGACGTCGTTTCTTTTTTACGTATATTGACTGAAAGCTTGGAGCACCTGCGATGGCTTGTTGCCTCCAGGCGGCTAAAAGAAATCAACAAAGCCACGTTCTCAGCAGCCATCCGGATTCATCGCTCATTTCACGGTGATCAAACACGGGCGACGTGTTACTAACCTTATTGTTCTTGGATTTTCCCGCCAGGCGTGTGTGTGTGTGTGTGTGTGTGTGTGTGTGTGTGTGTGTGTGTGTGTGTGTGTGTGTGTGTGTTCCTAGCTGCCTACGTGCGCGTCTATCTTACAAGGAAATCATACAAACATTGTATCTATCTCTCTATCCAATGACATGGAGAACTCTCCTTTAAACATGATAGAAATATAGCTTTTGGGCAGCGCTGGCCTCCTACGTGACCAGCTGGTGCTCATGCAGAGAGCAGTGAGAGAGCTGTCGAAAATGGCCCCACTCTACAGGTGATAAACGAGCTTGATAAAGGAAAGGAAAACCCCTTTTTTTTTTTTCTTTGAAGATCAGCCATTTCAACGTCACTTAGAAACAGGAAAGGCCTTCCCACACCACCTAGGAATAGGATCACCCCTTCCCATGCCACCTTCAGAGAAGAACAGTCCTTCCCACGCCACCTAGAAACAGGGATAGCCCTTCCCACGCCACCTACAAAGGAGGACAGCCCCTCCCACGCCACCTAGACACAGGAGCAGTTCTTCCCACGCCACCCAGGAACAGCAACAGCCCTTCCCACGCCGTGTGTGGTGACCTTGCCGGACCCCACCATCAAAAGCCTCCACCACCAACACGGAAGACGATTTCTTGAGAACCAGAATGACAGTAAAGGTGATTGATCCATCCCGCTTTGCCTCTTCCTTCAGCCAACCAGGCGTCCTCCCAGCTAGCCAACCAGTCGTCCTCCAAGCCAGCCAACCAGTCGCCCTCCAAGCCAGCCAACCAGTCGTCCTCCAAGCCAGCCACCAGCAGGTCGCCCTCCAAGCCAGCCATCAGCAGGTCGCCCTCCAAGCCAGCCATCAGCAGGTCGCCCTCCAAGCCAGCCAGCAGGTCGCCCTCCAAGCCATCCAGCAGGTCGCCCTCCAAGCCAGCCATCAGGTCGCCCTCCAAGCCATCCAGCAGGTCGCCCTCCAAGCCATCCAGCAGGTCGCCCTCCCACAACATTTCCTGCCCTGAGGGCTCCTCCTCCTGGTGGTTGAGCCCGATATTTTGCCGCACAAACGAAACCCATGTCTACGTCTGCCTACAATTTTTATCTGCTCTTAAAATGCGCAAGTGATAGCGAAGCCGTCGCCTGTAAATGGGGCGGGGCCTTTAAGGCACGCGATCCCACACAGCGGCCCTTGGATGTCAGCCTTATCGCTCAGCTTGTCGCCTATAAACAACACCGACTGCTCTGGCTGACAAACTGCCATTAATCTCTTATAATCAGCATAATCGTATATATTAATACGATAGTTATGGGACGGGTGAGATGTGGAATACACGGGGCGGAGTTCGTTAACCCTTGGACGAAACGAGGACCACCAAGCTGGCTGGGCCCAAGCGGTCTCCGGAGTCTCCTGCTGTGGGAGGGTCGTGCAAAAGAGAGAGAGAGAGAGAGAGAGAGAGAGAGAGAGAGAGAGAGAGAGAGAGAGAGAGAGAGAGAGAGAGAGAGAGAGAGAGAGAGAGGGGGGGGGGGAGGGCCAGAGCCTTCGTCGTGTTCTCAAGACTGTGAACCCTCGACTTTCGTCGTGTGCTTCAAAATATGAACCCCGGAAGCTTTTTGTCGTTTCCTTAAAAGTGAACACCAGGGTCTTCGCCGTGCGCTGTAATACTGACCTTCCGAGCCTTCGTCGTGTGCTCAAGGCTCAAAAAAAAAACAACCCAAGAACTTTTATATTGTGCTCAAAACTGAGCCCTCGTTGAGACCAGCTAAGACTGTGGCTTAGGTGAAAGTCGAGAAGATAATTATCAGCTTTGCTTCAACAAGGGCCACATTCACCGACAGAGCGCTGGAAACTGACCCTTTACGAGATGAGCTAACTAGCCATTGAAACCCAGAGATGTAACTTTGTAGTTTGTTCTTAGAAGCGTTCAAACGAAGGGTCATCAGCCTACATGTGTGTTG
>NC_092265.1:8275633-8285633 GCF_036320965.1 Panulirus ornatus | reverse complement strand
GCGTCCGTTTAATTGCTCCTGAAGCTGAAGCTTCCTTAAATCAAGTGGTTAAACTCATATATTCCACGAAACACATTGGAAAATTCAGATACTCTCATACCAGGTCGTGTCTGATGTTGACAGACTCAATCAATGGTTATGAACAGAAATCTATTGGTGGGTTCTTCGCCATTATATCATTTCACGGTTGACAAATTGACTTTTTTTGTTTTTTTTTTTGCCCAAAAGTGATTCCTTCAAGTTTCAGAGCGAATCATTTCATCAATGATCACACCTTCTCCCGAAGGAAGGATAGATACAATATCCAATTCTGCTTTTTAAGACTTTTTTCGTCTTTTTTTTTCCCCTTTTTTTTTTTTAACCATTTCTTTCGCTCGCCACCACTTGGGAAAGGGTAGAGCACCATTCCTCTACCTTAAGGGGTGATCTTCCCGTAGTTGGTCTAAAACTATCAGCAACTTTCTTATCAATGTACCACTTCCTCAAAGCCTCTTCCTACATCTCCTGCGCCGAAAGCCAAGCCTTATCAGTCCAGCCTTAGGCCAGGGAAATCGATTTGCAATCATCATCGTGTCCCGTCAAGGCCATCTGGGTGGACGGCGGAGGGAGACAAAAGAGAGACAAGGAGGGTCGAGAGACCTAACACAGTAATCCAATCGCATAGGTCGGCACTTGTGGCACGCACTGATCACCTTCGTGTAACTTGCAACCTCACGCCAGCTGATCGGGCCAGCTGCTGCTGCTGCTAGGCCGCTTTTAGCATAGTCTGCAATAAGTCGCGACCTCAGCCACACACACACACACACACATAACCCCCCACCAGAAAAAAAAAAGGGAAAACGAGATTAAATATCAAAAGAAACCCTTTGCTCCTGCTACTTGCCTCGCTAATTATATCCTTCGGCCGAGGTGCAAATGACTTAGTACCGGGGAGTGGTATTAGCGTGGTATTAGACATCGAAGTGTGTAATTACTTGGCGAAGTACGAGAACACTGGGGTAAAAATACCAGACGGGGTAACTCGAGGATGCTGTTCTTGTGGGTCGTGTTCCGGGCGAGGTGACTGGACCGATAATGGCTTTATCCCGTCCATTAATTAATTTATATATTGTTAAACAATTAGTAACGCACCTATCAGGCCTTTTTATCGGTCTTTAGGTTGAGTGTACGAACTGATACATATGTCTTACTTGACTTAAAGATGACTTATGATGGCCAGCATTATAGATATTCATATAAATGCTTTTTTTTTTCCGTTTTCAGGACGTTTTAATTCCTATCACCTCCAAGTGCCATCTGAGGGGAGAAAAAAAAAAGCTCAGACGTTATTTCCCATTCGAAGTCGTTTATGTTCAACTTACTTAGCATCAAAGTCGTTCCTAGTTTGTTAAAGCTTAGAATATATGAACTATATCACTGTATACATTAACACACACACACACACACACACACACACACACACACACACACCTACATTTGCTCTTCAAATCAACCATGACTGGAACAATATATAATCATAACATAACAATGTGGTCTAATGTAATCTGGTATCTTTCCCTCCCTCACCCCCGCCATCCCTCAAGCCCCCCCAATTCCATTCGGTAGTTACGTTTTGTTCCACGAGACAGATTATGCCTCACTTTCTTTCCTCATAAGCAACAGTGCGAGGAATGGACAAAACCTCAGCCTTTATGTTATTACATGTAATTACCACGGACGCACCGCTGATGTTTCTCCTCCAGAGCTAAACACGCTGGGGCTTCGAGTTACTGTTTCTCGACTCTTGGGCACACGTGTGGTTCAGTCGGCGATTACGTTCCGAGGAGGCGTTAGCGCAAGCCCGTCATGGGAAAGGCATCCGACACACGAGGAGATATCACAAGATGAGGAGGGCTATTCTGTCCCTCCCTCCCTCCTTCTACGAGTCTACGTAAACAGCGTGTCGTCTACGGGAAAAAAAAAAATAAGAAAGCTGTTATCAAAAGGCGTCTCGGAATGGCTGGGGGAAGCGGTGATTCGGTTCGATTCAGAAGCTCCGAAGCTCAAATTCTCTCTACTTCTCACTGGGTCATCATGAGTCGTGTTCCCCCACGATCGTCTTTCAGATGACCGCCACCGTCCAATCCTGCATTAACACAATCTTGTAAGGTATAACCATCTTCTTCCATCGAAGCTGGGGAATCCGTGCAAATAGGGCTTACATCTGCCTGTACGAAGTCGGTTTCTATTAAAAACAAAAGGCAGTTATCATGGGGATCGAAGCTGTTGTATATGCAAAATATGAGACTGTATCTCTTACACATCTACACTGGAGGTGAGGATGGTCATTATAAATCAAACACAGAGACGCATATTATTTACCAGCGTCGCTCGTCAATAAAGCAAAGTGTTCTAATAACATAATGCGAACCTTTGCATTGAAATTCACGGCGGATATAAAGACTATCGAACGTAAAGCAAAGTTGTCATTATAAACATAAGAGACCCTCGCAGATCAGTGTGTCTGGACTCCAAGAGACATACTCATGAGTGTGTTTGGACTACAATGAAGCTGCACTTGTTCATGGTGTTTGGACCTCGACCACACAAGTCCATTATGAATCAAGTGTATCTGGGCTACAAGAACCTACATTGATCATTGAGTATGGACCACACGAGGCCAATATAAACCACTGTGTTTACATCACATGAAGCCATATTTGATCAGTGTGACTCGACTACAAGAACGCATACTGTTCAGTGTGTTTGCACTACAAAAATCCATACTGATCAGTGTGTTTGGACTGCAAGAAGCCACAGTGGACCATTCATCATGCCGAGAATCTACACATTATCAAACACATCAAACCATTAATTTGTTCTTATAAAGTTTCGAAGCCGAGGCGAACTGGGCGACCGGTGGTAAAATTTGCTGTGCGATGCAAGGGTTAATTTTATCATGAGTCGACGTCTAAGATAACGGACAAATTCTAATAATTTACTGTGTCAAGGGTAGATGAATGGACGTGCTATAATTGCCGAGTTGGGAAGCAAAGTGGCTCATGAACCATCGTGCATTTGGTGATCATTTATGGCGCAAGCAATCCCGTAACTGTGAACTCCTGTCTACTCCTGTCTGCCATCCATCAAAATGTGTCTACAACGACCAAAATATAGTTCATCTCGAGAAGTTCATAAAAAAAAAGGTGTAGCACAGATCGACACAGTGTATCAAACTGTAGTTCTGTGAGTCTTATACTTTTCATTTATTGGAATATATATAGTCTAATATACAAGTGTTTATTTGCTTATCGGCCCGAATTAAAGTAGCAGAACACACAGCTGTCGCAAAAGTTAAGATCCCTGCCGATAACTTACTGGTACGTTACAGTCGTTGCTTTAAGACAGTGTTCGTAAAGTCTATATTTCTCTGGTTCCTTCGTGTGGACACTCCTCGGGTTACAGTGTCTCCGTTAACAGGTTCTCCCTTACGTCTGTGAGGTATGTATACTGCATTGGATGCCATGCCCTCACCACCAGGTAGGTCTCTCAGCCTAAAGGTAAATCCTGACTTACTAAATGATGGAACTGAGTCACAATACGCACTACGGTCACATCTGATGGTTTTAGAATATTGCTCAAGATGCTGGAGTTTATGGGGTAAGTCGGTCTTTCAAACTATTGAAAATAAGATTCGTGTGGGATTAGAGATCTGGTGGAGAGATCATCATAAAGTCTATCTTTGCAGGCGAGGAGGACGTCGAAGTCTTCAGCAGAATCACGAGTCTTCGAAGGGACCTTTCGGTCGGACTTTTACTGGGCAGTGGACTCACCACACGCGAGGGAGCTGTCGATATGAAGGTAAAGACGAAGTATATGATGCATGAGATCCACATTTCTCCCTGTAGATGGATCTTCGTCAGTATGACATAGAGGAGAAGACGACTCGACTTCCTCAGCAGTAAGTACTCTAAGAAATATTCTGTGTCTCGTGTTATTTCGTGAAATGCGACATGATGCTTCTTTGCTGCCTCTCCTGAAGAGAAGGGAGCTAAATATTGTAGTTACTGGCTCGCAACTCTCTTTTCACAGGTTTCCTCGAACACGCGAGCTCTCTAAGGAGATGCGGGTCTGTGAGGAGGAGGAATGAGTTTCAAGACTCCAGGTCGAGTGACCGGTACATTGTGGGAAAGCTATTTGCTAAGACAGCTCCTGAAGGTGCTCTAGTCTTCTTTCTTACCACAGGAGAGCGAGTGTTGTTACATCCATTCCCAAATGCGTTCCCTCCAACCTTCAGCTTGGAAATCCCTTTCGTAATGATCCATCTTCAATGAGCCGAAGCCATCGCCTCAACATCCTGTCCTTACAACTTCGGAAAAACACCAATCATCCTCAGTGAATACGTACTGCATCTCACCCCTCCCCGTACGTGTGGCTGTTAGTTAACGCAGCGATGATAAGATGAGAAGATCTACTCCAGGACACTATAGCCACTGAACAGAGAGGAAGTCTGTACTATAAACACTGTCTGGGTCTACAGAAGAGGAAAAGGTAAAGGAAGAATGTGAAGCTTGTGAATATGGTTTACTTAAATTATATGAATGTGGCCCGTTATAAAACACACACACACACACACACACACACACACACACACATATATATATATATATATATATATATATATATATATATATATATATATATATATATATTTACCAAATGGCTCCTAGCTTCGTCTCTTCGATGCATATCAAGTGATTTATATTTCTCTCTTGTGTCTCCCCTGATGGTGTGATTACTACACGAAAGTGCACTTGGGAACTTATCGTGTTTCATTTTCCCCGTGGACTCATAGGAATATCTTGATCACGCCGAAAATTGTGATCCTTTCCAATATATATATATACTATATATATATATATATATATATATATATATATATATATATATATATATATATATATATAAACCGCAATGCAACATATAACAGATTATGCAGGTAAGATAGACGGTATATATCGTGTGTGTAAGAGAAATGAGCTGTCATCCTCTCGCAACTACATAGTTTGGGGGAGGGGAAAAAACCGCAGAGGGTTCTTGGTAGTGTGATGACCAAATCAACAACGACCTGAACTCGGCTCGAAACTCGACCAACAGGATACGATGACTCGTCAGATCATACCCACTACTATATATATATATATATATATATATATATATATATATATATATATATATATATATATATATATATATATACATATATATATATATATAAAGGGGGAGTATATGTCGTGAGAGTGAGGTACTGGGACTATGAGTGAGTAGACGTGAGCCAGAGAGAGAGAGAGAGAGAGAGAAGAGAGAGAGAGAGAGAGAGAGAGAGAGAGAGAGAGAGAGAGAGAGAGAGAGAGAGAGAGAGAGAAAGAGAGAGAGAACACACACACACACACACACACACACACACACACACACACACACGAGCTTGGCTCTGGCTCACATCTCTCCTCCGTATGGCCTGGCCGGTGTCGCAAGCGAGACAGAAGAAAATGGTCCCTGGCTGTGCCAGCTTTCGGAGCCGAGATTATCATGATTATTATATATTCATGGCGGAGGCGGTGGCCTGTCCTCAGCACTGCGGACGATGGTGTTGACTTGAGCGCTAGGTCTATCCTCGGATTCATTATGGCACAGGACGATATGCCATCTCCGTGTTGGGAGGAGGCCGCCCCCCAGCTTCTTGTCATGGTTTCGTCACCGATGTTGATTTAAAACGGTTTAGCCTAATCATTATTACTGGAGGGAGGGACACGGGGACTTCTTTTTTTGGGGGGGGGGGTCCTGAATATACAATGGTTGTAGGCTTATAGCATCTTAGGTGGAGGGTGGAGGGATGACGTGGGGTTGTGGTTATATGTCTGCTACGAACACATGCCTTACATCCTTAATAAAAACTTTTCACTGTTTCTAGCAGCTTATCTCCCACACCATATACTCTTAAATACCGTCCACTGAGCATTTCTATTAACTCTATCATATGCCTTCTCCAGATCCATAAATGCGTGTGCTGTACCTGGTCACGCGGAGTGTCGAAAAAAAGGACGCTTTATCGTGTCTTGTCGGCTATGGACAAGGGGCTGAAACTGGGATGGGTTGTTAGCTGGCTTTTGGTCCCTTGGGCCTATACTATGCCGGGATCATTGAGGCTATTTAACGAACGTCAAGTTACAGCCACTGAGCGGGAATATATCTTCAAAACCTTCGTCAGGCGTTGAGAATACTTCTAAGAACACGTACGCACACACACACTCTCTCTCTCTCTCTCTCTCTCTCTCTCTCTCTCTCTCTCTCTCTCTCTCTCTCTCTCTCTCTCCTACAAATTCAGATCTTTTAGCAAACAACTGACGAAGTTCTAAATATGTGTCATCCTCCAACAGACGGCGGTGTACAAGTTAAATCTCCCCCTTTTTTTTAAGCAGCCAACAGATGGCGTCCAAGAGTGACCAAACCTCTTTGCAGCCAACAGACAGAGTTGTACAAGCTAAATCCTTTACTGGACAACAGATGGAGCTGTATAATTTTGGATACTTTCGCTGCCAATAGATGGTGCTATACCAGTCACGTCATTTCGAAGGCAACAGGTTGCGTTGTAAGAATTCGACGACCCCTTCGGCAGCCAGCGAGATGACGCTGCCACATACCAGATACTCAGATAACCATCCAATGACATGATGAGTTCTATATTCGAAAATAAACCTTGAACCTAACTATCTTCCCCTCCCCAAAGATAACAACGCAACAATCTCACTCTCTTCCCTCTTGACCACATACTCTTCACATCGGAAAAATAATCTCTCATTTTCGTCCATCCATTTTTGTCGTTCTCAGCTACTGCATTGTTCCTTTGTGTGTGTGTGTGTGTGTGTGTGTGTGTGTGTGTGTGTGTGTGTGTGTGTGTGGTGATCATAAATTTCCCCTCCCAAGATGCAGGATCCCGCGGATCAAATACCCGCGGCCAATAATAACAAGAGGGAGACACTCAAGGACCAGCTGGACTACCATTGTGGCATCAACAGTGTGCTCCGGGCAAGATGGGAGAAAGCCAATGCCTGGACGTTATCACCCTGTCACAGAGAGAGAGAGAGAGAGAGAGAGAGAGAGAGAGAGAGAGAGAGAGAGAGAGAGAGAGAGAGAGAGAGAGACGAGACGAGACTCCTGACTAGCCACCGCTGGTGTGTATACCAGAGGAGGTGGGCAGACTGTGGGTCAACCCTTCACCCCTATACGGCCTTGTAAGTGATCTCTCTCGTGGTCTCGTAACATCAATTAGTGAGACGAGAGTGCGCGATAAAACCTGCAACTTGAGTAATGGGGGGAGGGGGGGGGGGGGGGCGGCGAGCCTCGTCTATGTGCAAATTTGCATAAGAATGCTAGTTTGGGGGGGCTATCTTTTTTTTTTCTCTTTCTTCTTCTTTATCACCCTCCTCCTCCTCCTCCTCCTCTCTCTCTCCCCACTACCCCACCCCACCTCTTTTCCCTGACGCAGACCCACATCATGCATGATGTAAAGTGGGTGTAACGCGACGACATCGTTCTAATTAGCACGGACTCCCTTCTTTCTCATCACGCTTGTCAGATTGTTCGAGTCGTCGGTGGCAACACCTGGAGGTCGAGGTATTCAGATTACATACATCAGGCAAACTTGGCTGATCCTCGGTGCAAAGTGATATCGAACGAGAAAATCGACGTAGACTCGGGTTATAAGAAATGGATCGGTGGGAATTATGCTTTCGAACGATTCTCAATGCACGATCACTGGTGAGGGAATCTGGTCAAAATAGTCACCGATAAATCTAGTGTTGTAAGCGAACCAGAGAATGATATGGCTCAGACTTGATTCAGTCTGAGTCTTGGAAGCATACGTCTGCGACGTCAGATGTTTCAATTCCTGATTCTGGTTCATTTTAGCCACACCAGGAGGAGTAAATTCTGACAAAGAATTTACTCCATCTATCAATTACGACTACATCAATTCCTGACTCTAGTTTATTTCTGTTCATACAAGCATCAACAAGTACTAAAAAAAAAAGCAATTACTACATCAGGGAACAAGTAACAAGTTTCTTGCTTAATTACTCCTGTTATGGTTAATGGCCATTTTGGCCTTTGCATCTTTCGAGGAACAATGACTGTCAGACACCATCGAAGTGGATGCGAAACTTGAGGATTCGAAGCCTCACTACCGGGGCTTCGCACTTCGAAGACATTCTCGTGTCCAAAGTCCTATTAGCCTTTACTACAGGTGTTTCTTGTCTTCCTTTCGAACCATGTAATGAGTGGACACAGCCCAGTCAAGATCTTAAAACTCCTTTGCCTCCCCTCCTCATAACTGCGTGCGTCTTAGACCTCCATCACCATCTATATTGCAAACTCATATACATTAAAAAAAAAAAGAGAGAGAGAGAAAACCTTAAATGTTTAACAACATTAAAACTTCATGAGTCATATGCGAGAGGTCGACCCAAGCTTGTTATTCAACTCTATCATTTACGGTTCATTGGTCCAATGAATATATTACCTGCCTCTTTACACAGAGCAATATCCATTCTTATCCTCGCTGGAGAACGAAGAAGTGAGACCCGTTGGCTTCGAGGGAACCACATCAGCAACGCTCAAGAATTAACGATAGGACCGGGATTTCGTCGACGAAATTACACCTTTTTTTTTTCTTTTTCGTCTGGGTTTGACGTATCAATCACGGGATTTCGACAGGATTAAGTCTCTCGTGTACTCACTCTATTTTGCCCAGAGTCTCGGTGTGAAGGTACTGCCGGTAATAACCTCTTAACAGTGCAGTTTATATATCTACTGAGGTATCTGATGCCATTTCTCCACCCCACCCCCCAGACAAGGGACAGAAAGCTGATATACATAGACGACAATAGACTGAGCAATTACGATGACAATGGTGATTAACCTCCAATGACAAAAGCCATTACATAGGCAATGCTAGAAGGCCTTTACATTAAAAGTACTCTCATATCACAGGAGAGAGAGAGAAAAAAAAAATCCTACTCGTATCTTATCCGTTCTTGCAAGCGGATCACATCATTCCTTAGAAATCTAAACGGAATACATAAACGGGGCTTAACTTAGATCCTAAACTTAGCAATTAAGTTAGAGAGGAAGTGTACGTAACGAGAGGGTTCTAAAAAAATCTCCGGAACGTTCTCTTAACATTTCAGAGTTCAACTGCCAAAATGTCGCGAAGAAACAGAGATGGAGGTCTTCTCTCGAGCGACCCGCGAAAATCATGGTTTCAAGGTGGCTGGTTACATATCAAGACAACGCCCGTCTTTTGCACTCCCCCCGACTTGTTATTATCAAGTCTAGCCGCTGGAAACGATCCGCCTTAGTTGGCATGACGAGCATTCGTCACTCCCTCCGTTGGAATTCATCCAGGCTATTTTGCATGTCCAGGATATGTTCCTTCGTTGAATTATCCGAGTTGTCTGACTCTCCAGATGGCGTCCCTCCGTTGAATCACACAGGCCGCTTGCATGTCTAAGATACGTTCCTCTGTTGGATTATAGGCTATCTGCGTGTCCAGGATACGTTCCTCTGTTCAATTATAGGGGGTTCACATGCCCAAGATACGTTTCTCTGTTGAATTATAGGGGGTTCACATGCCCAAGATACGTTTCTCTGTTGAATTATAGGCCGTTAGCATGTCAGGATACGTTACTCTGTTGAATTATCGGATGTTTGCGTGTCCAAGATACGTTCCTCTGTTGAGTTATAGGCTGTTTCCATGCAGGTTACGATCCCTTGATGAGCCGTTTTCGCTGTTTGCACATTTAAGAGCAAATTCCTCCGTTGGATTCCGTTTCATGTTTGCACATCGGGAGTGCATTCCTCCGTTGAATAATCTGAGTCCTTTGCATGCCTCAGAACTTGTCCCTCCGTTGAAGTATGCAAGTTATCTGCCTACCGGGTGTACGTGCCTTCGTTTCTGATTACC
>NC_092265.1:8238133-8270633 GCF_036320965.1 Panulirus ornatus | reverse complement strand
TTAGGCGTCTGTACTCTATTCATTCAGTGTATTTCGAATCATCCACATATTTTGTCTGATTTATATTTCATTACCATTTGCACTGTCATTAACATCGGTGTTTCAAACAGCACATATGATCTTTCAAACGTAGGAAAAGCACACACATATCTTTCCCTTTGTTGGTGTATGGTAGTTTAATATCTTTATGCTTTTCTAATGACTTTATTTTTCACTAATCATCCGGCACCATCAGCTCAGAAGCTTCGACTACCCCATCATCATCCTCAACAGATCCGGAGAGGACTGGTAGTTCAATCATCATCGCCTCAATCACTTGGTCAATGTTGGTTATCAGCCAAGAAAAAAAAAAAGGGGAAGGAGTGTTGTTTAGATGAACCAGCTATTGACAGTGGTAATTCAACTGTTAATTTCCTTAACTCTTGTGGTCATACATATATCTACAAGTTGATGGTGCTATATTCTCGAGAGAGATGGATTATAAACGATCCAGTCATTAGCGCAGGTACCCTTAATGAGCGAGATAAAGTCATCGTTAGGTCGTTAAGTCTGTCAATCTTCTGTGCGTCGATTGGCTAATGAGTAGCAACAGGACCTTCTGTCGTTCCTGACGAAGGAAAATGATTACGCCACACCACCCCACACACTCAGGAACCAACCCCTCTCCCTCCTCCCACTCCCTTCACTTCGGCAAGAAGATATAAGGTACGAACGCCCTCGAAATAACAGACTTCCTCGATCGTAGGCTTTTACAATAAAGGTGTCCGGGCTTTGAAAATAATGCCCCCCTCAAAGGCCATGAGGACCAGAGAGAGAGAGAGAGAGAGAGAGAGAGAGAGAGAGAGAGAGAGAGAGAGAGAGAGAGAGAGAGAGAGAGAGAGAGAGAGAGAGAGAGAGAGAGAGAGAGAGAGAGAGAGAGTGTTCATCAGACTTCGAAAAAGAACGCCTCCTTGACCAGGAGGAAGGGGAGGGAAAGGGGGGTAAGAGGAGGGTTACAGTAAGCGTTCGAGGTTGGGGGGAGGAGGAGAGGAAGCTCAAAAATAATGACTTCATGATCAGGAGGGTTTAAGTCTTAAGTGTCTCGCTCGGGGAAGAGTGTGTACGAGGCGAAGGTGCGTCTCACAAGCCGTTATCAGTCGGGCGATCTGAGAGAAGGGGGCCAGTCTGACCACATGAAATGCTGTAGCCAAGCGCTTCTTTTGCAGGCGAGTGAGAAGACTGGGTTCAGACGATGACGCAGGTGGCTTTCCCCCGTCGGCTGGCTGGCTCGCTCTCTCTCTCTCTCTCTCTCTCTCTCTCTCTCTCTCTCTCTCTCTCTCTCTCTCTCTCTCTCTCGAGTTAATTTACCGCTTCATTGCCGAGTGATGATGATCATTACTTGTGTGTGTGAGGGGGGAGGAGGCTCCTAACTCTTACATCTGTAATCTTACGTTATCCTCTGCTGTAACTCTATAAGGTGGGGGTTGCTTTTGACCAATACACGCCACGGCTCTTACAACCTCGATCTGAAATTCGAGGGAGGTTGTTAGCGTCTGTGAAACGATCGTACTGTGGCAGCTTATAAAAGTCTGGACTTGAAAAAAAAAAATTTCTTGTTCTCAAATTGGTTAAGAGGATGAAGAGATGCTGAAGAAAAGAAAAAGTTAATTCAAGTTCCTCAAATGGAAAATTTATGACAACATCACCTAGACTGACGGGAAAAAAGTTTTTTTCCTTCTCTCTCTCTCTCTCTCTCTCTCTCTCTCTCTCTCTGCCCCTATTTGCATACACACACACACACACACACACTCTCATATTCTACACATCTGATGCATTAGGGAGCCAGCAAGAGCGCTTCTCCTGTGGGGAAGTAGCGACGATAAATGTGGTACGTACGTTATGAGGCCAAAAAGTGGCCTCCGGGATGTTCGAAATTTAGATGACAAGTGCAACAATGCGAGACGTGATCTGTGGAGCTTTTGGGAAAAGGTGTGGGCCAAAAGAGGGGTGGTTTCGAAGCCTGGCAGACGGGTTATAATTGGCTGCAAGTGGTGGACGTACACAGGCTCCTTGTGGAAATATGAACGGGTTGGCCGGAGCAGACCACCACCTCGGTAACTCTTCTTCTTCTCCTCTGCTGCTCCTGTTGTTGTTGTTGTTGTTGTTGTTAAGTTGTAGCCCACGTCTCGCTGTTGGATATCAAGGCTGGATACCAACGGCTAGTGCGTATTAAACTTCGTACGTATTAAACTCAAAATTCGTACGTATCAAACTCAAAATTCGTACGTAATAGACTTTAAATTCATACGTACCAAACTCAACATTCGTACGTATCAAACATAAAATTTCTTACGTATTAAACTCAAAATTCGTACCATATTCAGAATATGACCTATGGAAATATTAATAACATTTATATGAATAAGTTGGTCTCAATATTGCTTAATGTCTAAACTTGTGTTTTGGCTCAGGTCGCTTCTGCCTTCCCCCGAAGGTGCCTTCAGGCCACCAGTCACTTCATGATTTTCTCATGACTCCTGATGACCAGGTTGGGTCGACCGGTTATAGAACCCTTCCATGATAGGAGATTATTATACGTATGTGTGTGTGTGTTTCATCTTTGATTAGAAAAAAAAAGAAAGAAAGAGATTGATAAGGTAGATGCTCATAATCATGAAACGTTAGATTATGCCATATGGACCCCACGACTTGAAGAAAGATGTCATGTGTACCTCGGTAGTGTATTGGGTTTAATACGTTTGAAGACGTAATTGGTAATGGAAGCGTTTAGTAAATGTTATTCATGTGGAACGCTGACGGAAACTTCAGTGGCAGCTCTATACTCTCTCTCTCTCTCTCTCTCTCTCTCTCTCTCTCTCTCTCTCTCTCTCTCTCTCTCTCCCACACAATCTCAAAATCGTGTCTGGCTGAGCCTACCGTAATTAGCAAGCCTCGGGCAAATGGGGGTTCGTTTTCAAAATAACATTTGCGAGTTTCAAGCTAAGTTTTCGGATACATTAAACTCGCGTTTAAGAATAATTAGCCACACGAACGAAAGGACGAAGATGGATGATGCAAGTAATTAGCGTCCAAGGCAAGTTTTTTTATTTCTTTTTTTTTTGATACGAATGTGGACATCCGTCTTTCCAAGTTGGTTCGCCTTTTGAATTCTGGCAAAATGCTCTTGCATGATCAAGGGCCTTGACTCTTCGAGGAGCATTGTAGGTGGGACGAGAGTCACTTATTCGTAACGGGTAATTTCGCCGTTACAGCTTGTAAAGGGGAGGTAATAAATGTACGGATCATCATCTCAGAATCTTTTTGAATTGCAAAATAATCCCCACCCCTTCACTTTCACTGCTGTTCGGTTGTACACGACTCTCTCTCTCTCTCTCTCTCTCTCTCTCTCTCTCTCTCTCTCTCTCTCTCTCTCTCTCTCTATCTATCTTTCTCTCTTTCTCTCTCTATCTATATAGTCACGTGAAACAAAAAGATGGAACAGATTTCCTGATCCATGAGTGATGGTGACCGTAGAGTTACTTCCTCGCGGCTTCACTAATACTAACACGACGTCGTGGCCCAACAGACCGACCTCACGAAGACGAGTGCCAATAAGGAGAGCCTTCCCTTCGTCGGGAGAAACGCTCGTCTCGTGCCTTTGTTGGCAATGCGTCTTCCACAGCGAGGGGGAGGAGGAGGGGGGGAAGGAACCCCTCTGGCTCTAACGTACTTTGAAAACCACAGTCTGCGATGATCCAGGGAAGTACATCTTAAAACCAAATCTGGTATGTATTTTCCTGCTCTCTCTCTCTCTCCCTCTCTCTCTCTCTCTCTCTCTCTCTCTCTCTCTCTCTCTCTCTCTCTCTCTCTCTCTCTCTGTCTCTCTCTCTCTCTCTGTTCGGAGACATCCCCTACACCCCCCTTCTCCTGCTAATTTCCCAGGGTAACCAATGCTAATGGTCTGGACAAGGAGGTGCACAGCAGAAAATCATTATCATTTACTCACACGATCAGAGACACATACACGAGAGCAGATGGTAGACACGAGACTATATAATGTTGTCTAACTCGAGAGCATACGTCTGGGCAGAGGGACGCAACCTGACTAGATTAACTTGATGCAAAAGCGTCCAAGATAAAAACTTATGTTGCTTCAACTGAGAGTCTATTTTCATGCCACTGTCTGTCTGTCTTTTTTTTTCGGTCTTACAAAAAGACTTTAAAATACGTACTGACTAAACGCCTTTGCCAATATGTGGGTCTGTTACTCTTCCGCTCAGAGCTGAACAGTAAAAAATGATTATGAGACAGTAATGTAATCATGGTCCTCTCGTCAATTCATATGAACAAAACAAATAAAAATATATATGCATAAACTCGATCGTTTTCCTTCGCAATTGTTACTAAAAAAAATCATCCATTACGAAGTCAATCTTTCTTTCTCTGATAACCCCAGAGTCAAATGAAGCTCTTCCCTCACCCTCTTATAAATTTAGATACTAGTAATCTGACGCAAATAAATATTACTAACATCAAGCAACTCGACTCAAATGATACATAATGATACCCAGAAACCAGGGGGGAAGATGACTGAGTCGGAATTTAAGTTAGACGTTATCCAAAGGCTCCTAAGAAGCACACACACACGTATTCTACAACCATCGTATTCGTCCCGAAGAGAAGATATGCAATGGGCCAGAGTATATAATCCACCATTCCACTCCCCTACAGAGTCCTGCTGGGGTGGGGCAGGGCATAAAGCGATGACCGGATGACGCTTAAGGACCCCTGAAATCACACCCTGGGCATGGGAAACACACACACACACACACACACACACACACACACACACACACACACACGCAAAACCTAATATCCTGTAATTCTCAAAGCATGACGTCATTAATGCTTCAGTAATGGGTACCGTCCTGTAAGCGACGTGACCACGACATGTACTTTAGCAAGTTACAGTATTTTACAAAGATTACAGGGGACTTCATATTCGTCCCAGCAATCTGCTACTGGTGCCTGCCTCTCTCTCTCTCTCTCTCTCTCTCTCTCTCTCTCTCTCTCTCTCTCTCTCTCTCTCTCCCCGTACGAATGTCTGACTTACACAGCAACTACAGAAATAGCGGACATTAGCATCTTTATTGTGAACGGACAATATATTCAGTTCATATGTGTTTTAGAACGCCACAGGATACAGGATATATATGGATTCGCCATTTCCCGCATTCATGAGGTAGCGTCAAGACCAGAGAACAATGCCTTCGAGGGAAGATTCTCACTGAGGCCCCTCCGTGTTCCTTCAAGTTTCTACGCGCATCACATCAGTCACATGGAACAGTACTAATCACCGACGAGTGTGACACAAGCTGGGTCAACTAGCCACTCAGCTGAAGCTCCATCATATCCAATACGACAGCCGGTGCTAATTACCATTTCACAAGCAGTGAATCACGTGAGGTTTGATGCTTGAAGCGTCACTAAGGGATTCGATCAGCCTTTGATTCGACACCACGAAGCATCGAAACTCCTTTTGGTCTTCGTTCTTCTACGCTTTGGGTGTTCAGGCTTTAATATATATATATATATATATATATATATATATATATATATATATATATATATATATATATATATATATATATATATTGCACCTTCATATATACATTCATATAAATTCGTCAATAAATCCATTTCCGTCATGGTAACTCAAGACACATGGTAACTCACGACACTATGTACCGCTGGAAAAGCGCCACCTTCCACTGGAAGGAACGGGAGTGACACTGGACCAAAAGAGCCACTGGAAGGAAAGCTCAAAATCTTGACACACACCCACACACACACACACACACACACACACACCCACAACACACACACACACACACACACACACACCCACAACACACACACCCACAACACACACACACACACACCCACAACACACACACACACACACACACGTCCTTCCCACACGCGCGCCCTTCCCACCCGTCCCTTCCAGAACCTCGTCTTCCCCTTGGAAGTGGCTCAGTCACGCATGGGTGGAACTTCCTTCTGAACTCCCGTTCTTCCTTGTAGACGTTTACCTTGACGCTTCTCCACGACGGATTTAGATGCGTGACGCAAAAAATAAAACTCTCCGTAGTTACGTGAAGGCTTTGTCCCCCCCCCCCCTCTCCGAAGGGGGTTGAATAGGGAGGTGGGAGTGTCTAGTGCTGTGGTGGTGGGGGTAGAGACAGCCAAGGCAAGGCGCCCCACAAATAACCTAGACTTTTCATTTTTCTTCTGTCTCCGTCGGCAGCGGCAGAGGCGCCGGCCATGATCTTTGATGTTCCCCCCCCCCCCCCTGCTGGACGTTCACGAATTCAGTCGCTGGTAAAAGTGCGCCTGTTCGCTCCTGACGCGCCATCGGCTTTGTGAAATCAAGTATTTTTGTGCTGGCATTCGTACGCTTGTTTACGATGTCTTACGATACGGATGCTTATTCATCATCTCGTATCTTTTATGTTGACAGTCCTCAAGGCAAGATGGCCGCCGAGGGCAGGAGTGAGCTGACGTCACGGCTTACATATATAAACACAGCCTCCCGCGGTGATTTCTGTAAACACGAACTTATTGAAATTCTTTCGACGCACCGAAGGTGATTAATATTCGTCATATTTCTCTCTTCTTTACCTTTATCCTGCACGTCAAAGCGTTAAATCCTCGTAGCCAGGGATTAAATTCATGCAAATCTGGTGAAATATAAGGACTGACTTGTTGATAAGACCAGCTGACAACATCGCCATAGAGGTGTTCATAGACTGACTAATTCCTGTCTTCTGGTCCACGAATGTCACCTCTCTCTCTCTCTCTCTCTCTCTCTCTCTCTCTCTCTCTCTCTCTCTCTCTCTCTCTCTCTGGCAGGTCTTCGTGGCTATAAACTTTACGGTAATTTCTCTTTAAGTTAACCCTCCGCTCTTCTACCCAGTGCACATCAAGATGTCTCACACTAAAACTATCGCCTCCTATTAGATATTCTGTAATTTTCAAACCTTTCATCAGTTCAGAGTATCATGGAAACCGACACTTTAGCGTCATATAAACAACCCAAACGATATCTTCTTTTTCTTTTAAGTTTTATCGTAACAAATTTCATTACCTTACTCACCCGGCTTGACTTCTGGTATCTCTTTATTCGTCTTCGTATATAACAATTCGACAGAATACGTATACTGACCATTCACGTCTTTCTTTCCAATTATCCATCGAGAAAATTAGTTTTATCCACACAGGCTCACGTCAAACCCATCAAGATACCATCCAAACCCTCCCCCCCCACAACACACACACACACACACACACACACACACACACACACACACATTTTCTCTCGCTGGATGCGTACAAAAGACAATTTTTTCTTATCTATTTTCCATTGCTCTTGCGTCTTTTCATCCCCCCCCCCTCTCTCTCTCTCTCTCTCTCTCTCTCTCTCTCTCTCTCTCTCTCTCTCTCTCTCTTCCTGATCTGTTATCTGTCTTCTTTCCCTTCTCCCTCCCCCCCGCTCACTCCATCAATCTTCACTCAGCTGCCCACTCGCTCATTTGTCAGGCAATAAATTTGGAAGTTTCATCTGCAAACGGTATTTCTGTCGCATTTAAGAAATTCCTCCATTATTTTTTTTTTTTTTTTTTTTTTTTTTTTTTTGTGTGTGTGTGTGTGTGTGTGTTTTCGTTTTCCCTGAAAGTGTTGACTGGCGAAGACGGAAGGAAATGTCCATGACTCTTCTTCATCATATATATATATATATATATATATATATATATATATATATATATATATATATATCATGCAGGATGTTTATCTTCAAGAAACTGCATGCATGAGCCATGAGCCACGTTGTAGGTACACTACGCAACACACATCATACAAGGACATTTATGTCCAATATATCATCCATGTCTTAAGAGGTATTCTATTTACGTATTCAAGCGACGAGATAAACTACGCTCCATTGCGAAGGATGTGGCGTCTGTCGTATCCCCAGATACTATACATGCCCCTGATGAATGGACCTCGTCTACACCCAAGTGATTCACCGTCCTCACTGATCAGATCAAAAGGTAATTAGCCTAAGTACTAGATGGCTGTACGCTCCCAGCGCTACATATAGCAGAGCCAAAGGTAATTAGCATACGTACTAAAACAGCTCTACGCTCCCAGCGCTACACAGAGCAGAGCAGCGACAACGCCAGAGAACCCAGACACGGAAAAATGGTTCGGCAGGCATGGAAAAATTTCGCGTATGTCTCCCATGTTACATGACTCCTTTAATATCAGATGGGCTGCGGATCTTGGCTGACATTTAACAGTCTCAGGCAGCCATAATTCTGTGGCTGGCTCTTTTCTCACTGTCAGGAGGGGAAAACACTGTTATCTATATCTGTTATCATCCTGCTCACCCGCGTCCCCCTCCTGCTCACTGGGAATATGATACTGAGAACAGGAACGCCGTGCTAATAAAATAGCAGAGTTGGCGTGGTTCAGGACGAAGGCAATAAATGATCGGGTTGAGAACAAAGCCAAGACTGCGGTATTCAGTACGATTCTCTGTGGTATAGAGTCTTAAAAAGCATCACGTCCCTCGGATAGGACCCGATTATCCCTATATAAGCGTCCACCCACACCAGTCTTTACGCAACGCCAAACTATAACGAAATTTGCACTTCCTCGTCTACGATGTAGACGCCACCTACCTCTACGACATTACAAACCTCGGTTCCCTATACTACAAGACACACCCTCTGATGCTTAGTACGCAACTCCCATACTGAAAGCACTAAGGCTTTTTTACTCATGAATTATACTCATCTCAACCAGGTATACAAGAGGCATCGCCATTCCTCTTTCAGCGATGGTTCCGCCCGGTGGACGTGGCTGGCTTCCTGAGCACTGCCACAAGCCCATAGAATAGGGTTCTTTGGGGGGCGCGCAGAGGAAGGGAAAGGTGAAAAAAAAAAAAATGTATTATTCGCTCACACACAAAGCGAATTTACTCGGCAAAAATAGATGTAGTAAACGACTGAAGCTGCCTCACCCCCGCTGCTGCCACACCAGCAAGAACTCCCCCCAACTTCCACACACCCTCCCCCAACCTTTGGCTCAATGGGCACCGGGAGTCTTCAGGTCGCATCTCCGGCGTCTCCGCACTGGCTTCTCCCTCCGCGTCTCTCGCCGAGATAATGACCACGATCTACAACCAGGAGGTCTTCATGAAACGCAGAGATTACGATATATATATATATATATATATATATATATTTTTTTTTTTCCCTCCCTCCTCTCTCTCTCTCTCTCTCTCTCTCTCTCTCTCTCTCTGATCCTCGAAAGAGAACATTATCATATTTTACCGGTGTCTTCTTTCAGGCCGGATCATCGATACTTACGGCAAATAAATTGTTTAAGATCGTGAAGGCTTAATGTGGCGGTGCCAAGAGGAAGAGGTATGGATGGGCAGTGGGCCGGAGGCTCCTGGTTGCTGGGTTTCAAGTGCTTGCCGATGGGAGAGATGGCCCAAGCACCACCGCCCCACGCCCTAAGTCAGTCACGACTCCCTGCCGCTGAGGTTAACTCGTCTAGCAAGAGGCCAAGCCAGCCACGTACCCGCCAATTATTCCATAATCAGCCTTGCAATCATCTCTCGGTCTTCCCCAGTTAAAATACTTTCCTGTAGCTAATGCGAGAGAGAGAGAGAGAGAGAGAGAGAGAGAGAGAGAGAGAGAGAGAGAGAGAGAGAGAGAGAGAGAGAGAGAGAGAGGCGCTCCCTGTTCCTCAGGTAATTCTAAATGCTTTAGTTTCTCGATGGAGGATCCCTGATCTCGGTAAGGAACGGGTACGGAACGATGATTCATTTTTTTTTTTTTCACTTGGACCCTGACCTGTTCGTTGGCCGATACTATTGGGGGGACCATCAGGCGAAATGGACTCACATTATAGACTCTGGAAGTCCTCTTCTGAAGGAAAAGGCTGAGAGAGTCTTGGATCACCTTAACAAGCCTTGATTGTTGCGTAGTTCTAAGGCGTCACACTGAGGCGAGGGGCAGCATGGAATTATCCTAGAATTTAAGCATCATTAATTGTGCTTCGCTGAAATTCCAACGCCCCCGTGGCGGTGGTGGCGGTGGTAAGAGGCCAGGCTGAAATTCAACCTTCCGATGAGAAGCAAAAATACAAAGAATTTTTTCGGACGTGCAGAAAACGTAAACTTATTTCTCATAGCATCGTCGGGCATAGCGATTATCCTAGAACACGATTCCTCTCTCTCTCTCTCTCTCTCTCTCTCTCTCTCTCTCTCTCTCTCTCTCTCTCTCGGTACGAACACCGACATAACACGCCAGACTTTTACCCGGTAAGTTGGACGGCGACATTAATATGAGCCATTTCGTGGCTCCCCCTGAAGAAGGCATACAAGAAACGGACCTCGGCCATTCCAGGCACACTTGGCGCCTCTGTCACCTCACCTTGCGAAGGAGGGTTGGAATCCCTTTCAGGGAGCGGCTATAAAACCCGCCTCTCCCCGCGCTAATCGCCCTGTCGAATATTTTAACTGGTGTACCGAGACGTCATTAAACGTTGCCACCCAAGCTGGCTCCCGTATTAGCACCCTCTATACCACCATTACCCGCATCGTTCGCATAGGTGGAGTCGCTTACAATCCGGATTGTTACCTTTTTTTTCCCTCCCGAGGATATCGTAGAATAGCACCATGGCGGCTCTCTTATTTTCTTCCTCTGCTCTCCGGGCCGAGCGATGCGGTCATAACCATACGCGATGGTAACAGGAGAATGACGTACTTAAAGGGACAATTGGCCGAGAAATCCTCGTAACCAGGATTAAAACAGTGGCAAGCTATTTACATAAGTGTGTCATTCATCTACAGTGTTCAAGGCTACGGCACTGTGGTTACATAAACACCTCTTGTGTGAGAAATATTCGCCATCGTAGTCATTATACTGTCTACTGTTTATTGCGGTTTACATTCACATAGCAATATATTCCTTCCAGTGATGGAGCATATAGCTTTGATATAGCGCTGGAGTTAAAGAGCCACGATGTTAATTCCAATTTCAAATGACATCTTAAATATCTGAATTTCATCACATACATTTCAACGTTACGGCTGGCCATTAGATGTAATTAGGGGGTTCACTGGTAATCGGGTTAGATGGATGTTAAGCCCATCAAGCGATAGGGTCGTTAGGGTCAAGTTATAACCCACCAACCGAAGAGAATCTTTTAAGACCTTATGTCTTCTAAATTAGGTCCGGATTTTGACTTTAATGACACCTCAACTGTGTATCGTCATTAAATCGAATATCATCTATAATGACGTATGACTAGCTCTGATTTCGTTCACCCTGAGGAGAGGTGAAACTCATGAAGGCGTCATACGATGCCTCAACCATAAGGAAGGTCTAATCCATCACGCCACCGGCTACTGTGTGCTTAGGTGAATATCTGACTAGTTTACTGTCCAAGGCCTCGGCAAGTACTGTACCAAACTGGCATCCTTAAAACTGACTGACTCACGCTAAAAGAGAGGGACCGTATAAACTCAAAATGGTCATACCGCAGAACATTTCGATGACAGACCCTACGTTACTTTGGGGGTGTCATCGAAATTGCGGGTCGGGGTCGTGTCATACCACTTCGCAGCGAGTCGTAAGTGACACTCAGACGACAAGGAGGTGGTGGAGTGGGGGGGGCGGGGCAGGGAGAGACGACAACACACGGCACTGCTTACATTAACCATTGGCTTACAAATACAGGAACAGCGATCTCGACCAGCGTGGAGAATGTACTGGTAGCCGAGTTAATTGGGGGTGAACTTTATCCCGAGTTTTTGTGGAATTCTTCACATTCTGGAGAGGCCCGGAGGGGCTTCCAAGGCTGGAGTGATTTCTACCTATTGTTCCTCTTTGCCACGTCGTATCAAAGGATAATCTACTGCCCTGACGACAGCGATGGCTTCGGCGCAATGTCATTCCTCTTCTGATTTCGTTGATGCCGTAGAGACTTAGAAGCCAACACTCACCACAGTACCAGAAAATCTAGGACAAATAATGTATTGTCTTACCTAAGACGCGAAGTCAATGTGTCTGAACATTTGCAGACTTTCTGCTTGTTATAGCGTTCTTAATTTTCACCAGGGTCATTATCTATCCTTGAGATAATGGCGAGGAACGATTAATTAAGATCGGTTTCCCCTCCATCGTCACATCAACAGTGAAGAAAATCTTGGCGAGTATCATCGAAATATGACGGCGCTAAAATATCTTCCGATATTTCATAAAAGCCACTATAACATCTCGGGCAACAGAGAATGTACTGCTGGTGTGGCGAAGGAGCAAAACACATGACCTTTTTAGCGTTCGATGCCTCTATATCGACTTAGAATACGACTGAAGGATTTTCTGAAAAAGAGGATCCCAAAGAGATTTCGATTGAAGACCACGAGAGAGGGGGGAAAAAAGGTGACCATTATCTTTCGGTAACTCAGAAGAGATGGCATAACTCAATGGGGACTGTATATAAATACCTCTGGGAGGGAGGGTTGAGTGGGGGATCATTATCAAAGACAAAAGAATGATGTACGGATACGACGGAATCTAACCCACTAAGCTCCCATTCTCTCGGTATTGTATGACGTGAGTAATTGGCCCATTACAGAGACGAATCGGGACATTTACATAATGTTCTCTGATCTCTCTCTCTCTCTCTCTCTCTCTCTCTCTCTCTCTCTCTCTTTCTCTCTCTCGACTTACTGTGAAACCCCAGTCTTCAAAATGATTTAGTAATCTGTGCCGTATTCTGTTCCGATTCCTTTTTCCTTCGCTATAAATCTGTTCTAAAAAAAAAAAAGAAAAGAAAACACGATGGACGTTCTACGTCGTACGGAAAGCGGGTATACGCGCTTCGTATGATTTCCAGAGAGGAGATTGAACCTCAGGTGTTGGCAAAGCCATGGACGAGTAATGCTGTTGCTGGGTCACTAGACCAGGGCGCTGGAATTCCAGGCTTGAGGAAAACTGGTAGAAAACTAGTGTGGGTAAAACGCTTAGGATCCTGTTTATATAAAAAAATTAAAATCTAACTACCTTGTGGGGGATAGAAAAAAAAGGGGGAGCATAAATCAAGAAGCTGCTTTGGATAAATGACTTTAGAGCTACATTCCAGACCCCTGGCTATGCTTACCAACAGCATTATTCGCTCGCAGAGACTGCCCTGGGGTCGTAGGAGTGCAAAGTTCACAGACGCAGCGTTAGTAAGGTGTTGTTAGGAGGGCGACGGTGTCAGAATATGATTCTAAGTGTAGGAAGTACAAATCCTGAATGGGTACGACGCCGCACAGATGGTGAAGAATATTCATCATGTAATATTCATCATCCAAAGGTCAAAAGTGATAATTATCATTCTCTTTTAGTTGTGGGTTACAGAGCAGAATCTTTCAACGGAAGGTCTTGTAGTACTGTCCACAGACTACAGTCTGTACGCGGATACAGAATACAGCTTGCTGAAGAAGCAACACGCAATAGAGGCAAATACAATGTATACAACTCCTCCTGGGAATACCATGAAACATAAGACTCGAATCTGTTCGAGACATTGCTTCAAAACTGCTCCGTTTTCTGCACCCTTTTCGACACACATATACTTCGATCTGACTCTCTAGTCTTCGTTTCCTCAATCTTTTCTGGAAATCCCGTCCGAATCAGTGCTTCTCGTTGTCTCCCTCGTAGTCACGTCTTGCCTAAGCTTTGTGCCTGAGCTCAAAAATGCGGACAAAGGAACCACCGTGAATCTCCACGACTCCTTCAGGAGACACGGCGAACTGCACTGATAAGCTGACCCCCTGATACCGCACGGTATGCGGGAAGACTCGTAAAGATAAGAGATATGATGGGAATTCTCTAATCATATTTGAACTCGTCTATTCAGGCATGGGCATAGGTCACCAGTTGGCGTGCCACAGAGGTCTCTTCTGGGGGAAAAAAGGGGTCAGACGGTGACCTGATAACAAGCAATCGGTTCTTCAAACCGGTTGTTTGATGAGTGTCAGTAACTGACCAGTTCTTTCTTCGATGGATGCAGATCAACCGGAGGCCACACCATGATATCAAGCAAATGAACTCTTGTTTTTTTTTTACTTTTAGAAAGAAATGTTAAGAAGGACCGTTTATAGTACAAGAGCAACGGACGAATGGAATAGAATAAATGAGGACACTGCACATGGGACCAGCAGACAGATGTTTAGGAAAAAAGTAAAAATCCCTTTCCCCACGCGGTCCCAAACAGATAGTTTAACACACACACACACACAAACACAAACACACACATACACACACACACATCAAAATCGTTCACTGAATCAACTAATGGGAAGTCTCTGTTCCACTCCATCACGTAATAAAAAACGAAAAAAAAACACCGCCCAGACTTTAACAGTGTGGACTAATGGGACAACAGACTGACACGAGTATTCTGCGGTCAAGCTCAGCTATGAAAATACAGCCCCAGACCCCCCCAAGCATGTGGGGAAAGACGATGGTGGGTTGGGTTCCGTATTTCAGACTCATTAAGCGAGCAAATGAGCGGAAAAAGGGTCCGAGTTATGGGATCATTCGAACAGGTCAATTATCTCTCCTTTTTTTTTTTCTCTCTCTCTCTCCCTCCCCCTTCCTGACGTTCGTCAGCCATTCGTGTGAACTAGATAGATCACTTCTAATGAGCCGTTCTTTTTTACGGATGGTTCTGATTTCAAACGGTAATGACAGCACTGGTTACATAAGTTAGATAATTACAGAATAAAACCTTAGATATACTACCCCATGACTTCACTCCGATTATGACTGACATCCCTTTTAATTGTTCCCGCTAAACTCAATATCATTAATCTCTGACTAACCACAATTTCTTTTTTTTTTTACATATCTCTTTCTTTTTATGATGGCAATTTCATTAGTTTGAATTTGACACACCTTTTTGTTTGCTCTGGAACGCCCAGGTCATTAACGGAGCGACAGGAAGATGAACGCTGGCCAGGGCAAAACCTCCGACACTGTCCTGTCTACGAAACTGACAGATTCGCAGCTACTGTCTGTCCCCCGTCACCTTGGGAGACAGTGGCTCCTGACAGACGGACGGAGGGAGGGAGGGAGGTAGGAAGGGAAGTTAGAGAGTTATATGAGGGCATTATTTTTCTTTTTTTTTTAATCTAATGATTATAATAATCATGACCTCCCCGTTGTGTACTATACGTGATGCCTCATCTGTGTGTTTTCAGCCGATTGGGTATCCAATAAACGGTTGTTCATTTATCTACTTATTATTTATTCACACACACACACACACACACACACACACATATATACATTTCAAAGAATCACAATTTTGCGCGTGATCAAGCATATTCCTATGAGTCCCCGTGGACGCATAGGAATATATATATATATATATATATATATATATATATATATATATATATATATATATATATATATATATATATATATATCATACGTTACCAGAGAGATACGCTGAGTAATATGCCACTCAAACTAATTACTCAGCCCAACGCACCAACCACTCATATATCACACACCGTATTTGCTGAACGATAAGTCCCTCTTAATTTGTCTTATCTCGGACGATGATATCATAATCCTGTTATCACCCCGTGTCCCTTACACTCAAGCCAAGCATCTGGAGAGAAAAAGCTCAAGTTGATATCTTGAATCATATGGCTCATCTGGAACACTAAATGAACTAGACTGAGACGGAAAATGTCATATATATATATATATATATATATATATATATATATATATATATATATATATATATATATATATATATATATATATTTCTTAAGTCATTTGATTATCCCCCTCCCACCCACCTTACGGTCTGCAGAAAACGACGGTCACAGCATTTTGAATCGACTTCATGAAGAATGGAGGAACGCTAGAATTCACTGTCACTCTTGAAACAATGTATCTTAAAGAGTATTAATCGAAAAAAAAAAAAAAATATGACCCTTCCTTTTGCCTTATCAAATAATACTGGATGTCTAGATGAACAACATGGTTATTCGCTGCAGTCACTTGAAGCTTTCGAGACTCGTATTCTACTGCTTCTAAATTGTTATTTTGCCAATAACAACATCTAAATACCTTTCGGTCACACAATGGGGAAGGGGGTCTCTCTCTCTCTCTCTCTCTCTCTCTCTCTCTCTCTCTCTCTCTCTCTCTCTCTCTCTCTCTCTCTCTCTCACTTATAACAACGTGACAGAGGTGAGGATTTACCACACCGTCTATTTATCAAAATAGTGTCGTCAACAGAAGCTCTGACGTTGTACGGGAACTGCATCTAATCACTTGCCACCTCGATGTAAGCGTTATCTGTTGTTTATTACCTTCAATAATATCATTACCCGACTGCGGTTTGGCCTTGGCATTTAAATGCCAGTACGTAAGGTTGCTCGCATTCAGGGCAACATATAAGGCAAGTGTACACACACACACACACACACACACACACACACACACACACACATAAGGGTGAGTGATAGGTTTAAAAACAATCCTTGTCATCGCCAAATTATCTTATCTGTATATTCATACACGAATGTATTTTGTTTCCCAATATCTGTTCACCGTTTCCAGCCTACCGAGCCAGCGACAGGAATAGTTGGAAATTGGTTTCATTTGCTCACATATAATATCTAGCAGTCACGTACAATGCACCGAACTCAGGGCCCTTTGTTTACAGATGAGACCCAGATACCTTTCTTTTGGTATCCCCTGACCGTTTCCTTCGCCCGGGTTCAGCCCACTGACAGCGCGTCGCCCACTATATACCACATCGCTTAAAACTGCTCTATCCCACGCATGCCTCTGACCCTCATTCATGATAAGGGGCAGATCACTGGAAACGTCTTTAACCTCATCCTTCCATCTCCAATTCCGTCTCCTCCTTTTTTTCCCCCTGTCCACTCTACTTCTGACACGTATACCATCTTGGTTAACCTCTCCTCACTCATCATCTCCATATGTCCAAACCATTCCAACATACCCCGCTTCAGTTCCCCCAACCATAAACCTTTCTCCTACACCTATCATTTCCTCACTCGATCAACTCTTTCCCACACCACATACTGTCCTCAACCATGTCATGCCCAGCACATCCACCATCTACCCGCTTCCGTGCTTATCCACAGAAGGACGACGACACCTCACATCCGTACGACACCAACTCTGGTAAAAAGGAAATACGATGAAAAAAAAAGAAGCAGCAGGAAGCAAACGTTTCTAGGTTCCAGGGACGAACGTTTGGCTCTTAGAACGCCCAGGAATCCAAGACTACAATCCTTGATTTTCGCGAGGGGGGGGAAAAAAAAAGGAAAAAAAAAAAAAAAAGAACATCCCTCGGGCGCCGGTTTGACGGGCCTGTAGCATGTTTTACAGAACTGCTAATTAGACCCTTCCAGCCGTCTATGGCCCCTCTATAAACCTCAGCAAAGTGCCTCACTGTCTTCCGGGGGGGGGGGGGGGACAAACTAGCAGGGCCGGACCACTAGGACCACTACGCCTCATGAGGGGTCTGTAGTCACTGCGGTTCGAGGACCACAGGAGCTTAGTGAAAGGGCGTGTCTGTACGATGCTTCATCACACGATGGTGCAAAAAAAAAAAAAAAGGGGCCAGGTGCTGAGAGATCTTGTTCACCGCATTCGAAAACAGGGGTCGGGATGTCACCGGTAATGACACGAAGACTCAGGAACGAGACGAAATAATCCGGGATCACTTCAAGACGGATGTTCTAGAGGGGAAAGTAAAGCTTAAGCCAAATCAGAGTGGCTGGAGAACCTTCGCCCTCGCCATTGTTTACGAAGGAGAAATTTTAGGGATGGGAGGAAAAGAATATCGAATTCTTAATCCAAATTTTCCTCAAGGTGCTGAGGAGTCATCAAAATAGGGTATGCATGTATATATTATACGAATTCGTCGTACATTCGCAAATCTGATCTATCATTATAACTCATAAGCTGTTTAGAAAAATCATAAGGACCCGTCAGCCTTATGTTAGCCTTCTCAGTAACCATATCAATTCTGACTCTGTGCCTTCGTACATTTGAAGATAAAAATGTTTTTAATGTTACGTACTTTTATTCTTTTTGGCGTGGGTAGATATGGGGAACTGGAGACAAATGAAGAGAACATGAGGCTGATAGACAGATGGGTGGGTGGAAGGGTTGAATCGATAAGTGAACAGATGCCCTAGAGATGGGTTAATGACGGAACGGGTGGATACAACAAGAGATGAATGTGGATAAATATGGTAAAAAGGATGGAGAGACGGAGGAGGGAGTTGACCGAAGGACGACAAAACTTAAAGACATGTCAGGTAGACGAACAGATTCCAATACGAATGAATTATAATATAACGTGTCTTTAAAGATAACCAAGAAAAAATAAAGGAGGACGGGGAGAACTGGGCAATAAAATCTTTATTGTTTCCGCAGTGGTCATTCTCTCTCTCTCTCTCTCTCTCTCTCTCTGATAATCTAGGAGTTCGTGGGATAAATGTAATTCTTTCTTTTTCCACATAAAATCCTGTCCCCCTGTCCCCCCAGGTTAAAACTTCACGCGGTAATGGGATCTGCATCTGAGCGACGATCAGGGCAGAAGTCGAGGGTAAATATACACAGGACCTCAATGGAAGAGGGTCGGCTGCCTCAAGGTGTGTTAACAATAAGACCTGATTGGTCCCAGGATACTTATACATCTTTCTTTTCACCGTCATACATTGTGAACCGAAGCCAATTCTCGACAAATGTTTGATTTCATTTTTAGGAGTTGACTGTGGGATGGAAATCTTAGGAGTTGACTGTGGGATGTTGTCCCTGCTCACTCACCAGCTGACTTGGAAGGTAGAGGCAGATCAATATGCTCAGTCTCTTCCGAGGACGAATCTGTTCTAATCATTATACTTCACCGGATTGGCCGATCTTGAGGTTAATCGAAGCCGTTCTTTCATACTTAACATGATTCTTTTTTTTTCGAAACTCTGTCAGATTTTGGTAATTCTTCTTCAACGAGAAATATACATATGAAAAACATTTCAAAAAATACGTCCAGCAAGTCGCTGATGCGCAAGAGGAACGCCTTGGAAAAACAAGGAAAAAAAGGAGGAAGTCTGTGCATTACTGAGGCAATCAACTTATCAAGGGACAAGCGCGTCGTAACGTACACTTGTTTGTGTACAATTGTGTACAATGACCTACGAGATGACCCCGTGTCAGTTGCTACTACGCGAAACCTCTTCCTCCACATCCTTAACATCCCACTCATTGGGGGTCCGTGATCAACCCAGCTGTTACCATGCTCATTGAGCGATGAAAACAGTACTGACTGGATTGAACATGATCATTATCAGGGGATTAATTAATCGGTCGGGGATTACAACCGGTTCGAATGATTTCGAGCGACGAGCCATCACGATGAACAAGACAGACTGGTTTGGCTTAAACTGGTATGGTATATACTGGTATGGCTTAAATTGGTATGGTTTAAACTGGTATGACTTAAACTGGTATGGTTTAAACTGGTATGACTTAAACTGGTATGGTTTAAACTGGTATGACTTAAACTGGTATGGTTTAAACTGGTATGACTTAAACTGGTATGGATTAAACTAGCATGGCTTAAAGTGGTATGGCTTAAACTAGTATGGATTGAACTAGTATGGCTTAAAGTAGTATGGTTTAAACTAGTATGGATTGAACTAGTATGGCTTAAAGTGGTATGGCTTAAACTAGTATGGATTAAACTGGTATGGCTTAAAGTGGTATGGCTTACGGATGTCTAGTTTACGGAGTGGATGGTACGTCGGTCCTCCATGATATTGCGCGTCTTCAGCGAGAGATGTTCTTAGTTTTACCTTATGAATCTAATGACACCTTCTTGCTGCGTAAATAAGAAGCTCCATTATAATAGTGGCATATATTACGCTTGAGGGAATACGGCGAAGGAGGAATAGAGATCATAGCGAAGTGAACAAAAGGCGTAATTCAAGGACCCTTTGGCGTATGAAATTCTGAGAGCAGAAAACACTCGCTTGAAATGTTAGTTTGTATGTTCATTTACACTTTATATATATATATATATATATATATATATATATATATATATATATATATATATATATATATATATGTGTGTGTGGGGGTGGTAATTTCTAAAACTTTTACTATGTCAGCGAAATGTTGGACGAAAAAAAATTCGTGGACCTTTTTCGTTATGAGCAGAGGTTTGTTGATTTTCGTGTTCGTATAATATTGAGGGGTTGGTCAGTCAGTATATTTTTTATCTTTTTTTTTTTTTGCTTTAAGGCATGAGTTACCAAGTCCATGAACTTTTTCTTTTTGAAAAGTGAGCCTGGGTTCGTAAGGTCATATATATATATGTATATATGTGTGTGTGTGTGTGTGTGTGTGTGTGTGTGTGTGTGTCTGTGTGTATAATGAACAGAAAAATAGATAGTCTAGACAGATACGGCTCAACTGATTTCATCTACCAAGGAAAACAAAAATCTTCCAAAAAAAAAATCTCATCCTTGAATGAATACAGAGATGAAATTGTTACGTCAATTCAGAGTTAAAAAAAAACAATGTAGTTAAAGACAGAAAGGAAAATCGAATCTCCTTAATTCCAGGGTCGACCCCCACTGATTTCTTCCAAGAATCACGAACTAAATCTATCTCTTCTGCCTCTCTTAACTAAGGAAGGCCCCATTCTCGAGGAACTTAGCTGACCAGTTCTTCTTTTATTTCGAACGTTTAAGATCAAAATCTCTCAACCCCCCAGCCTTTTGTTCTCTCGATCTTGATCTTGTCGTCCGCAGTTTTTCGTTTTAAAGACTTCAAAGGCAGGCACCCTTTGTCAAGGTGCAACGTCTGGCCGCGTTGCAAGAGAATGATAATGATAATGATGATGATAAGAAGAAAAAAAAAGAGAGACAACGAAGGTAATGCACAATTATTGTCCAAATTCGGGGTCCGACACGGCCTTCGCAGCCGGGCGAAACTCGAAGAGTGACATTATTCTTTACGTCGAAGAGCAGGGCAGGGAGGGGTTATGGTATGTGGTCAAGAGAAGGGGGTATGTGGTCAAGAGAAGGGGATATGTGGTTGAGACAAGGGGATATGTGGTCAAGAGAAGAGGGTAAGTGGCTGAGAGAAGGAGGTATGTGGTTAAGAGAAGGGGATATGTGGTTGAGAGAAGGGGATATACGGTCAAGAGAAGGGGGTATGTGGTTGAGAGAAGGGGATATATGGTCAAGAGGTCCTGGGTAACACCCAAAAGACCTTTGTCTCCAGTCGTGTGCTCCTCCCTATTGTCTCGCTAGACTCCAGCCTTCTCCAGGTTAGTCAGTCCACCAAGCTTCTCGGTGACACTGTGGACCATAAACCAATCTGGAAGGAACACGCAAATATACCACTTTCCTCGCCAAACTCCCAACCATCATTCTAATATTCTTCGTAGACTCAAGACACTTGGACGCTCTTGCGCTACCAATCAGTAGCATCACAAACTGTCATTGTACACAGCCTCAGGTATGCCTCTCCCCGCCCGCCGTCTCTCCTGGCCTACCATAAGACAGGGACAGCCACAGAAAAAGGTGCTGGAAAGGGAATGCAGCAAGACTCCATCTTCAGTCCCCTGCTACACCACCTACCAAAGAGACACTCAACACACCGGTCCTCCCGACTCGCACCAACCACCATTTGGTCTTTTTCTAAAAGATATGAAACACACACACACACACACACACACACACACACACACACACACACATACACACATTCTATACAGGATATATATATATATATATATATATATATATATATATATATATATATATATATATATATATATATACATGTAAGGCATGTGTACGTGTAGGAAGAGAGGAAAGTGATTGGTTCTCAGTGAATGTAGGTTTGCGGCAGGGGTGTGTGATGTCTCCATGGTTGTTTAATTTGTTTATGGATGGGGTTGTAAGGGAGGTAAATGCAAGAGTCCTGGAAAGAGGGGCAAGTATGAAGTCTGTTGGGGATGAGAGAGCTTGGGAAGTGAGTCAGTTGTTGTTCGCTGATGATACAGCGCTGGTGGCTGATTCATGTGAGAAACTGCAGAAGCTGGTGACTGAGTTTGGTAAAGTGTGTGGAAGAAGAAAGTTGAGAGTAAATGTGAATAAGAGCAAGGTTATTAGGTACAGTAGGGGTGAGGGTCAAGTCAATTGGGAGGTGAGTTTGAATGGAGAAAAACTGGAGGAAGTGAAGTGTTTTAGATATCTGGGAGTGGATCTGTCAGCGGATGGAACCATGGAAGCGGAAGTGGATCATAGGGTGGGGGAGGGGGCGAAAATTTTGGGAGCCTTGAAAAATGTGTGGAAGTCGAGAACATTATCTCGGAAAGCAAAAATGGGTATGTTTGAGGGAATAGTGGTTCCAACAATGTTGTATGGTTGCGAGGCGTGGGCTATGGATAGAGATGTGCGCAGGAGGATGGATGTGCTGGAAATGAGATGTTTGAGGACAATGTGTGGTGTGAGGTGGTTTGATCGAGTAAGTAACGTAAGGGTAAGAGAGATGTGTGGAAATAAAAAGAGCGTGGTTGAGAGAGCAGAAGAGGGTGTTTTGAAATGGTTTGGGCACATGGAGAGAATGAGTGAGGAGAGATTGACCAAGAGGATATATGTGTCGGAGGTGGAGGGAACGAGGAGAAGAGGGAGACCAAATTGGAGGTGGAAAGATGGAGTGAAAAAGATTTTGTGTGATCGGGGCCTGAACATGCAGGAGGGTGAAAGGAGGGCAAGAAATAGAGTGAATTGGAGTCATGTGGTATACAGGGGTTGACGTGCTGTCAGTGGATTGAAGCAAGGCATGTGAAGCGTCTGGGGTAAACCATGGAAAGCTGTGTAGGTATGTATATTTGCGTGTGTGGACGTGTGTATGTACATGTGTATGGGGGGGGGTTGGGCCATTTCTTTCGTCTGTTTCCTTGCGCTACCTCGCAAACGCGGGAGACAGCGACAAAGTATAAAAAAAAAAAAAAAAAAAAAAAATATATATATATAATGTATGTCAGTGTGTGCGGATACTGATAATACTTGACCCACTTTTATACATTCTATTTTCCAGAAAGAATAACTCGATAACGAATGAGAAAACCCAGTAAGTGAAAGGCGGACACCACAAAAAAATTTCAACGATAGGAATCTGATTTTTGAGATATATGCGAGACGAGAACAGAAGGAACATGTATGTTCACTATGTATATAAATGTTTCACCGTCGACCGGCGCTGCACTGAATACGTGGGGATTTCCCACAAGTCAGCAATGGAGAAGACAATTACCAAAAGCATTGTGAAAATCAACTCTGCTAATTAAGCCATGAATTTCTCACGGCCTCGACGAACGAACCGTAAATAAATGCATTTACAAGATCCATAAACACCCTTTCCCTGCGAGTTTACGATCGGATCCATTCATTTCCCGTGGCATTACACCCGATCTTTTGAAACTTCGAGGCGACATTCAGCTGTCCAGACCAAAACTGGACCTACACACCACAAAAATTCCGAACGTGCTTCGAACTGACTGAGATTCGGATCATTTTGCTCCAGTTCTGAGATAAGGAAGGCCAGGGAGGGTCGAGGTGTCTCTTGGACCGCTTTCATGTTGATCTTATCTTCGGAAAAAAAATTTATTTCGCGAGTTGGTGACAAAATGTGTCTGTGCCAAGGGCAGCTCCAACCGGTCCATTTTTCTGTGTCCGCACAACTGTACCCTTCTGTGTAGTGCTCTGATGTGCACCAAACACGCTTGGGTTCATTACACTTGTTACACTCATTGCACAAACGCTGTGGGGGGTTAGCAACAGGCCACTGGGACCCCTTACGAAGCTGCTCGTGACAAAGAGAGAGATAAGGAATATAAGAGATTGGTTGACGTACGAGTAAGATAGCCAAACACCTGACTTGTGGATCACGTACGTGTAGACTTTCTGTGTAACTCAGGTGGCGCAAGTACCACCCGTTGTGAACCAGACACAAACCATGAGTCGAGTTGAGTCCAAATCGTAATCTAGGGTTGTTGATGTTGTTGTCGTCAACAACCCTTATTGATGAAGTGATTTCAAAGGTTAACAATCCTGTTGAACAAAGCGCATCGTTGTTTTTTCCCCTCGTTACGTTTCGGTCGTGTTCACGATCGCTACAATCGGGCCTAACGACACACACACACACATGCATGAGCACCGCGGTGTCCATAACAAACACACATAATAACTGTTGTGATCACAGTTATTAAACCCCCGAGAACATACATGCGTATTGTCGTGAGCATAAAGTGATATCCACGTCAGCAAAGAGTACGGGAAATTAGCCCATAATGATGATTAAGACGTTCGAATTATTGGTTAATCTTAAGAATTACAAGAATCAAATTATTTGTGTAATAATTTCTCTCTCAACTGTGAGGGAGATTACTTGTGGTCATATATATATATATATATATATATATATATATATATATATATATATATATATATATATATATAATGAATTTCCATAAGACTTACCTCTAATCGTTTGGAACTGCTTATAACATCATATGAGACTATGATCATATTGGAAAATATATGAAAATATCTGAAAAATCTATCAATTATGATACTGGGAGCAATATAATGTAAGCGACGCATGACCCACAACTTGCGTTCGAGTGTCTGATCGTTGTTCATCGTAAGACTGGTTAACCCATTACTGCAATTATCTAAATGATCCTTATTGCAGTTGATAACATCAGTAGATGGACACTGAAATTCATTTTACATCGTTCTGCAAACAACCATCACACATTACGTTAACCAAAAAATAAAGTAGAAAAATAAATAAATATTAGAGACGCATCGTTTAAAGAGATAATGATATTGGTAAGAGACTTCAGAAAATAAACGAAATCGAATTCCGGATGCGGCATTCGTATTTTTTTATCTTTTTTTTTTTTTTGCTTTAAGGCATGAGATAACAAGTCCATGAACTTTTTCTTTTTGAAAAGTGAGGCCTGGGTTCGTAAGGTCTTATATATATATGTATATATGTGTGTGTTTTGTGTGTGTGTGTGTGTGTGTGTGTGTGTGTATAATGAACAGAAAAATAGTAGTCTAGACAGATACGGCTCAACTGATTTCATCTACCAAGGAAAACAAAAATCTTCCAAAAAAAAAATCTCATCCTTGAATGAATACAGAGATGAAATTGTTACGTCAATTCAGAGTTAAAAAAAAAACAATGTAGTTAAAGACAGAAAGGAAAATCGAATCTCCTTAATTCCAGGGTCGACCCCCACTGATTTCTTCCAAGAATCACGAACTAAATCTATCTCTTCTGCCTCTCTTAACTAAGGAAGGCCCCATTCTCGAGGAACTTAGCTGACCAGTTCTTCTTTTATTTCGAACGTTTAAGATCAAAATCTCTCAACCCCCCAGCCTTTTGTTCTCTCGATCTTGATCTTGTCGTCCGCAGTTTTTCGTTTTAAAGACTTCAAAGGCAGGCACCCTTTGTCAAGGTGCAACGTCTGGCCGCGTTGCAAGAGAATGATAATGATAATGATGATGATAAGAAGAAAAAAAAAGAGAGACAACGAAGGTAATGCACAATTATTGTCCAAATTCGGGGTCCGACACGGCCTTCGCAGCCGGGCGAAACTCGAAGAGTGACATTATTCTTTACGTCGAAGAGCAGGGCAGGGAGGGGTTATGGTATGTGGTCAAGAGAAGGGGGTATGTGGTCAAGAGAAGGGGATATGTGGTTGAGACAAGGGATATGTGGTCAAGAGAAGAGGGTAAGTGGCTGAGAGAAGGAGGTATGTGGTTAAGAGAAGGGGATATGTGGTTGAGAGAAGGGGATATACGGTCAAGAGAAGGGGTATGTGGTTGAGAGAAGGGGATATATGGTCAAGAGGTCCTGGGTAACACCCAAAAGACCTTTGTCTCCAGTCGTGTGCTCCTCCCTATTGTCTCGCTAGACTCCAGCCTTCTCCAGGTTAGTCAGTCCACCAAGCTTCTCGTTGACACTGTGGACCATAAACCAATCTGGAAGGAACACGCAAATATACCACTTTCCTCGCCAAACTCCCAACCATCATTCTAATATTCTTCGTAGACTCAAGACACTTGGACGCTCTTGCGCTACCAATTAGTAGCATCACAAACTGTCATTGTACGCAGCCTCAGATATGCCTCTCCCCGCCCGGCGTCTCTCCTGGCCTACCATAAGACGGGGACAGCCACAGAAAAAGGTGCTGGAAAGGGAATGCAGCAAGACTCCATCTTCAGTCCCCTGCTACACCACCTACCAAGAGACACTCAACACACCGGTCCTCCCGACTCGCACCAACCACCATTTGGTCTTTTTCTAAAAGATATGAAACACACACACACACACACACACACACACACACACACACACACACACACACACACACACACATTCTATACAGGATATATATATATTATATATATATATATATATTTATATTATATATATATATATATATATATATATACATGTAAGGCATGTGTACGTGTAGGAAGAGAGGAAAGTGATTGGTTCTCATGTGAATGTAGGTTTGCGGCAGGGGTGTGTGATGTCTCCATGGTTGTTTAATTTGTTTATGGATGGGGTTGTAAGGGAGGTAAATGCAAAAAAGTCCTGGAAAGAGGGGGCAAGTATGAAGTCTGTTGGGGATGAGAGAGCTTGGGAAGTGAGTCAGTTGTTGTTCGCTGATGATACAGCGCTGGTGGCTGTTCATGTGGAAGAAACTGCAGAAGCTGGTGACTGGTTTGGTAAAGTGTGTGGAAGAAGAAAGTTGAGAGTAAATGTGAATAAGAGCAAGGTTATTAGGTACAGTAGGGGTGAGGGTCAAGTCAATTGGGAGGTTTAGTTTGAAAGGAGAAAAAACGGAGGAAGTGAAGTGTTTTAGATATCTGGGAGTGGATCTGTCAGCGGATGGAACCATGGAAGCGGAAGTGGATCATAGGGTGGGGGGAGGGGGCGAAAATTTTGGGAGCCTTGAAAAATGTGTGGAAGTCGAGAACATTATCTCGGAAAGCAAAAAATGGGTATGTTTGAGGGAATAGTGGTTCCAACAATGTTGTATGGTTTGCGAGGCGTGGGCTATGGATAGAGATGTGCGCAGGAGGATGGATGTGCTGGAATGAGATGTTTGAGGACAATGTGTGGTGTGAGGTGGTTTGTCGAGTAAGTAACGTAAGGGTAAGAGAGATTGGTGGAAATTAAAAAGAGCGTGGTTGAGAGAGCAGAAGAGGGTGTTTTGAAATGGTTTTTGGGGCATGGAGAGAATGAGTGAGGAGAGATTGACCAAGAGGATATATGTGTCGGAGGTGGAGGGAACGAGGAGAAGAGGGAGACCAAATTGGAGGTGGGAAAAATGGAGTGAAAAAGATTTTTTTGTGATCGGGGCCTTGAACATGCAGGAGGGTGAAAGGGGGCAAGAAATAGAGTGAATTGGAGTCATGTGGTATACAGGGGTTGACGTGCTGTCAGTGGATTGAAGCAAGGCATGTGAAGCGTCTGGGTAAACCATGGAAAGCTGTGTAGGTATGTATATTTGCGTGTGTGGCGTGTGTATGTACATGTGTATGGGGGGCAAATATAAAAAAAAAAAAAAAAATAAAAAAATATATATATATATAATGTATGTCAGTGTGTGCGGATACTGATAATACTTGACCCACTTTTATACATTCTATTTCCCAGAAAGAATAACTCGATAACGAATGAGAAAACCCAGTAAGTGAAAGGCGGACACCACAAAAAAATTTCAACGATAGGAATCTGATTTTTGAGATATATGCGAGACGAGAACAGAAGGAACATGTATGTTCACTATGTATATAAATGTTTCACCGTCGACCGGCGCTGCACTGAATACGTGGGGATTTCCCACAAGTCAGCAATGGAGAAGACAATTACCAAAGGCATTGTGAAAATCAACTCTGCTAATTAAGCCATGAATTTCTCACGGCCTCGACGAACGAACCGTAAATAAATGCATTTACAAGATCCATAAACACCCTTTCCCTGCGAGTTTACGATCGGATCCATTCATTTCCCGTGGCATTACACCCGATCTTTTGAAACTTCGAGGCGACATTCAGCTGTCCAGACCAAAACTGGACCTACACACCACAAAAATTCCGAACGTGCTTCGAACTGACTGAGATTCGGATCATTTTGCTCCAGTTCTGAGATAAGGAAGGCCAGGGAGGGTCGAGGTGTCTCTTGGACCGCTTTCATGTTGATCTTATCTTCGGAAAAAAATCTATTTCGCGAGTTGGTGACAAAATGTGTCTGTGCCAAGGGCAGCTCCAACCGGTCCGGTAACGTTCCATTTTTCTGTGTCCGCACAACTGTACCCTTCTGTGTAGTGCTCTGATGTGCACCATACACGCCTGGGTTCATTACACTTGTTACTCTTATTGCACAAACGCTGTGGGGGGTTAGCAACAGGCCACTGGGATCCCTTACGAAGCTGCTCGTGACAAAGAGAGAGAGATAAGGAATATAAGAGATTGATTGAGGTACGAGTAAGATAGCCAAACACCTGACTTGTGGATCACGTACGTGTAGACTTTCTGTGTAACTCAGGAGGCGCAAGTAACACCCGTTGTGAACCAGACACAAACCATGAGTCGAGCTGAGTCCAAATCGTAATCTAGGGTTGTTGATGTTGTCGTCGTCAACAACCCTTATTGATGAAGTGATTTCAAAGGTTAACAATCCTGTTGAACAAAGCGCATCGTTGTTTTTTCCCCTCGCTACGTTTCCGTCGTGTTCACGATCGCTACAATCGGGCCTAACGACACACACACACACATGCATGAGCACCGCGGTGTCCATAACAAACACACATAATAACTGTTGTGATCACAGTTATTAAACCCCCGAGAACATACATGCGTATTGTCGTGAGCATAAAGTGATATCCACGTCAGCAAAGAGTACGGGAAATTAGCCCATAATGATGATTAAGACGTTCGAATTATTGGTTAATCTTAAGAATTACAAGAATCAAATTATTTGTGTAATAATTTCTCTCTCAACTGTGAGGGAGATTACTTGTGGTCATATATATATATATATATATATATATATATATATATATATATATATATATATATATATATATATAATGAATTTCCATAAGACTTACCTCTAATCGTTTGGAACTGCTTATAACATCATATGAGACTATGATCATATTGGAAAATATATGAAAATATCTGAAAAATCTATCAATTATGATACTGGGAGCAATATAATGTAAGCGACGCATGACCCACAACTTGCGTTCGAGTGTCTGATCGTTGTTCATCGTAAGACTGGTTAACCCATTACTGCAATTATCTAAATGATCCTTATTGCAGTTGATAACATCAGTAGATGGACACTGAAATTCATTTTACATCGTTCTGCAAACAACCATCACACATTACGTTAACCAAAAAATAAAGTAGAAAAATAAATAAATATTAGAGACGCATCGTTTAAAGAGATAATGATACTGGTAAGAGACTTCAGAAAATAAACGAAATCGAATTCCGGATGCGGCATTCGGTCCACAGGCAACCCAGCTGTTCATCCTCCCCTTAGGGTTGGACGATAAACTGAGTACCTGGCTTAGGCTAGGGTATATATATATATATATATATATATATATATATATATATATATATATATATATATATATATATATATACTGAGATGACATTGATCAGGGCATGCAGTGAGATATCGAAATAGAAATCTTTCCAATTTCACAGCATTTCCGCGTCAGACTCCACTGACGATCTCTTTGTCCAGTTCTTCGTTACACAACGCCCTCAGTGGGCACCGACGTATCCTTGTGTCATGACAGTGTCCTCTCTCTGGTCCGAGCGAGACATTCCCTGCTGGGTTCCCTTCCTTGGGAGGAACGTTCATATTCCACTCTCCGCCCGGAAAGTAGATTCGTTATGGACGACTGACGCAAACCAAGATGTACGCAAAGGGGGATCGCGTTCTAGCAGATACGCTGACGGTGATTGCGTGGCTCATTCGTTGTAGTACAAGGGGGGGGGGGGGATAGGTTTACGCTAACCGCTGTTCCCACACTGCGTCTTCAACTCCGCTCACTTCTCTCTCTCTCTCTCCCTCCTGGTTCTATACCTGACTCATACAGGAAGATGGTCTTATGATGGAAGGGCCACAAGTCGACATCCCCTACGAAGACCCTCTACACACACACACACACACACACAACTGACTTATATTTCTCTCTTGTGTCTCCCCTGGTGATGTGATTATTACACGAAAGTGCACTTGGAAACTTATCGTGTTTCATTTTCCCCGTGGACTCATAGGAATATATATATATATATATATATATATATATATATATATATATATATATATATATATATATATATATATATATATATATCACAACTATGGAGCGAGGACAATAGGGTCTGACATTTACCACAGACAGGGCGGCTTTTAATTGCTCTGTGGTATGATTATTACCAGTGACATTTACCCCCTCACAATACGGGCAACCACAGCGGCCACGGGCGCGATCAATAGAGTTGCCAATCAGGCGTAGGTGGGCGGCGGCGGTGGGCGTGGTCAGAGGAAGGCGGGCTCCGACACCCGAAAAGAGAGAGAGAGAGAGATCAATACCACACGGAGAGAGAGAGAGAGAGAGAGAGAGAGAGAGAGAGAGAGAGAGAGAGAGAGAGAGAGAGAGAGAGAGAGAGAAGAGGAGGAAGAACAAAAGATTTTTTTTTTGTAAATTTTTTTAATCTGCTGTTTTTGTTATCGTCGGATAAATGATTTTTGTTGAAGTCTACCCACCGCAATGAACCAATAATAATTTATCCTTTACCTTAAAGATAAATGAAGGAAGAACTTTTTTTTTTTTAGCGAAACTCTTTATCGTTGTAAATGACGCGAAGAACCGAGACACTGCGCACAAAACCGGCGCAAACAGGATCCAAACAATCCCCTTTAGCGCAGACCCACACGCAAAAAGGGAAACAACTTTAGGTAGATGACAGAACCCCCTTTCCATAATCACCTGTACAAGATGACCCATTAATCACCCTCTTACATATAACCCTCTTCCATAATCACCTGTGTTAGCTGGCCCATTAATCACCCTCTTACATATATGTTTTCGAAATTTCATGTTACTCATCCTTTTTACTAATGCAAGACATGCTAATTTTTTTTCCTTACACAATGAGTATCAAAGAGCAATCATCAAGTTGGATTACCTCGTAATTAATATGATCCAATCCTAATCACAAATGTAAGTCGCGTTTTGCCAGGAACTTGAATATGAACTGGTGACGCTGATGCGCTTTTAATCCCCCACTCCTCCTCGCACCTCCTGTTTATACCTGACGTCAAACAGTTCGTGTGGACATACAGGGGACTTTGGAATTAGGAGTATAATCGCGTCTCACTCAAGGTGAGAGGGAGCCCATTTACCCCCCCCTCATTACTTGGCGTCCATCGTGTGTACGTTAACTTTGCATATTGGAGTCTTGTCTGAAACTAATTGGCCAAATATAAGCCAAAACTTGTTTGGTATAGTTCCCAGTAGAGGTTCGCCCCCGCGCGCGCGCTTGTGTGTGTGTGTGTGTGTGTGTGTGTGTGTGTGTGTGTGTGTGTGTGTGTGTGTGTGTGTGTGTATGTGTGCGTGTGTGTGTGTTGTTCAAGATCTGAAGAAGAGCACAAACACCATGGAATCAAGACGCCTGATCCTTTGCTTGGACTTGAGACGCGTTGACATCTTGGTGTAAGAGGCCTAGCAAGTAGCCATCTCTGCGCCATATATCCCATGTACACGAGCAGAAGCGCACGCCAGCATACACGATCGCAAACGTCACATATCCCATGTACACGTACAGAAGCGCACGCCAGCGCACACGATCGCAAACGGACGTAAGCAAGCACATGTACATGTACAAAAATAGGCATAAAACATTTACATTTTCTACTTAGTCCCCTTCATTCATTCACACACACGCACACACAAACACACATATGCAAGCATACGCATTCAAATAAAGGCTGGCATTGTAGTGATTTATGTCATTATTATTATCATTATCAATATCATTATTATTATTATTATTATTATTATCATTATCATTATTATTATCATTATTATTATCATTATCATTAATATTATCATTATTATTATTATCGTATTTCCGGTGCAATGACGTAGATCATGGACGTATACATTGTCGCAAATTGTCTGCACGCGTCTCTCGTCTGAGGCCACATGCGCCTATTGTGAGCATTCACAGAGCTGGGGTTCCTAGCCC
>NC_092265.1:8193133-8233133 GCF_036320965.1 Panulirus ornatus | reverse complement strand
TTGAACGCATTACGCGATAAGTGTAAAATCAGAAGATAAAAGAGCCTGTTGGCCGACAAAGGCCCCGGTGACGTCAGAAAACAAAAGAGAGCGCCTTGGGTGGATGACATGAAAAAACCAGGCGGGAGTCCCAAACACAACAGTGAGGGTGGGTTCACGGTCGCACTGACCTACTTCTTCGTGCACTCGAGGTGACTGTGGGTTGTGAGAGGGTTGTAGGAGGGTTGTGAAGGGATGTGGAGGACGAGAGTGATGGCTTCCGCCTGAAAAGGATTGGCTCGGGGGATTTTTGAGAGTCGATTAGGAGGGGATTGTGATGAGAATCATTGCTGATCTGGAGGCGTTTGGTTAAGATCTGATTGGTTTTTGATATGCCTATCTTGTATGTATATATATATATATATATATATATATATATATATATATATATATATATATATATATATATATATATATAATGTGTATATGTAGACAAACACGAGTCATACTCATCATCATCCGTCAGTACAAACATCATTTCAACATATCCCAGACTCTTCATGCCCGCGAAGCATCTGCCATAAAATACGACACCGAGCACTTACTACCCAACTGCTTTGTATACAGACGTACGCACGACATGAAAACGCTTTATAACCTGTGGTCCCCACCAGCGGACGTGGACGTGGCTAGGTTCCTGTGTGCTGCAGGATACTCGCATTTTGCAGTAAGGTATATATATATATATATATATATATATATATATATATATATATATATATATATATATATATGTATATCGATCATATAAACCTAGTACGCGTTTGAAGGGGCTTCTACAACTTCCATGAAGACTGCACTGCCACCAGCAGCTGGGAAATGCTGAACTTTCTGTCTACCTACATGAATCTTGATCCATCGCTTATTCGAGTCCTGGGTAGCCATAAGAGAGACGTACTACCACGCCACTATCTGGTGAGATCCCCACAAACGCACCGGAGGAAATGCCACCACGAAGGTGACGTGGGTGGAGAGGAATGGGGAATGAGGTAGGATGTCAGGAACACGCGGTGATACCAAGCGAGCTATTCTTCCTCACTACCAATACCTCACTCATGCCTCAGCCACTTTGAGGGGACTTGGTGGGACCTATAACTTATACATATCTCTATAATTTTGTGGGACTTATTATGACTCATGTACTAATCATATTGTGGGACCTATATATTACCTCATGTACCAATACCAATCATACTGTGGGACCTATATATTACCTCATGTCCCAATCGTAATGTCGTACCTATATCTTACTCAATGTCCCAACCATATCATGGGATCTATATATTACTCATGTCCTAACGACATTGTAGCACCTATATCCTACTCAAGTCCCAACCACACTGCCAGAACTGCCTTTGCAAATGCTTCGTATATAAATGCCAGTGCCTCGGAATCATTCATGGAGGAGGTTATGGGACTCTCGTAAATAATGGAGGCCAACAATCAATAGGAATGAAAGGGGAATATCAATCCTTCAAGCACGTACTCTCGTCACGAGCCAATAGGTCTTCTTACATACGTATACCCTATGAATTCTCAGGAAGCGATGGGGGGAAGGGGGATCATGATGGCATCCTGGCAATCAGTGGGAGCTCTTTAGGTTGCGTTATCTATGAAAGCAAGGAGGACTAAACGCCCTTCCGAGGAAGACAAAAAAAAAAAAAAATAGAATTTAAAGTCTGGTTATGACCCGTTTAGCACTATCTCCCCCTCCCATCTCTCAGGTGTAGACAAAAAAAGAGCAATATTGTGCCTCTCCTCTTTTTTTTAAATGCTTCCAGAGGAGATATCATTAATCACCATCGTCTCATTAACGCCCCGCGGGAATGTCTTCATGAAACGTTTAATCTCGGCGTTATGATCAAGGTAACGGCGAGGCCCACGAAGGGTAGCTGAGGCTGAGAAGGGGGAAGAGAAGAAAATTTGTCCTAAAGGCTGGCAGGCTCGCTCGCTCTCTTGACAATGATTGATTAATCATCATTTTTCACTCCCTCAGGTTGAACAAGGTGAAGAACCTGAGTTACAGAGTGAGGGAAGAGTCTCCTGGTATTTCCAGAGTCACAGAGTAAAGAAATATAATCCACTGGTATTAATGAATAATTGATAAGAGAATTATTTCATCAGTAAGGAAAGAAAATGATGTATTTACGTATCTATTCATGAATGTATAACCTACTCATCTTATCTATTCTACTCATTCTATCTCCCATTCTACCATCCTGTATTGACGTCTTTATACTTGCGTTTGCATACATCAAGTCTATTTATAGATTTCTCTGCCATTCTATTATTTCATGTCCTAATGACCTCCCTCATAGGTCGCTGGCCGTAAACACAACAAACTCGTAATATTTCCACAACATAATCTGTGTTTCTCATCTTTCCAACCATCGCAAACAGACCCATAAAGACCCACCATACTCCTTACTATCCCATTGTATATGTCTTTACGGACCTTCAGTATCCCATTATATACAGCTTCACGGACCCTTAGTACCCCAATATATAGACGTCTTTATGGACCTTCAATAGAAAGAAGGCATAGTGAGGGATGACTGGCTAACACTCAAGCATGACACATACTTGAGTCATGAGATCTCTCGAGCCCAACTCCTGCCTCGTTCGGCATCAATATCAAGCCGTTCGTCGTAGTTCCTCTACTCCACACAACAGCCGGGTTCCTCTCCTGGCGCTAAGGCTCTCAACCTCTTCTTCGTTTTTTCTAGACTTAAGAAGGGTGATTCCCGGCCAGAGAAAATAATCAGATGACTGGCTTTGCTCTCGGGTTTGGAACTGCTTTGAAAACCTGCGTGTGGCTGGAGCAAACGATCGAAGGTCTATGATTCTATGTACCGAGAACTTGCTTTACTTTGGCTAAGAACACTGTAAGATTCCGGTGGCAATCAACGGGGACGGAACCAAAGAGTGAAATATCCTTACCAAAGATTTCACTTGTTCCATCTCAAAGGCATTCATTCAGAGACATGGAGACTTCACCCGTCATTCCACCGCGATCGGGAGACCCAAGAGAGGAGAAAAGAATCAGCGTCCACAATGAAGATGGAAATGTTCAAGTCAGCAGTGGCCAACAAAAGGCGAAACCGACCTCATTTCCTGAGCCAGAGATAGAGCGCTTCATGCGAGGTATCCGAGAATTTATAATGCCGATCCTCTTTTGTTGTCAGGGTTTCTTGTCGGGCAGCAAGAGTTAATGATACAAGGGTGTCAAAGCATAACTGATGGACTGTCAATTGAAGACAAAGTTTCTTTAGCCTGGGTTACCACGATGTTCACCCTCAGCCTTGGGTGAAGAATACCTGCTTCTATTATCTCCGGGGTCATTCCTGGCTTCATCTTGATATCATTAGAGAAAGAACCTCTCATGCGGTTTTCTTTTTTTTTTTTTTTTCTCCCAGGAAGGTAATATCTTTAGGAGTTTAAAGACGAAAGTCTTGATGGAGGAGGAACGTTCTTCGAGTTCTTCGATGCCATAGCTCCTGGACAGACCGTCCTAAGTATAACGTTTGGTGAGATAAACATAACATATGCTACGGCCAATGTCAAACACGCATTTTAATGCTTTTATCTGAGATATATATATCTACATTAGCTGTAATTTCATACCTATAAAACAGTTTCAGAATTTTCCGATGTAATGCTATAAGAAGAGTTTGATCAATCATAAAAGTGTAAGAGAGAAAAGAAAGGCTTTACTTGAGGTTTTCGAGACAGAATAATGCACGCAGTTTTCGACACCACTAAGATACGAGACACAGCTACGGTGTCTCGAGAAGACGCACGAGACAACGAGCCATCTCTCTCGTCATGAGAAGACGGGTCAGGCAACGCCATGCGTACGAGATAACGAGACGCTCTGAAGAGCGAGACAGGCGTCGTTATGTGCACGACAGATATCTCTCATCCTACGATGTGAGAGGTCGGCCACCGTTCCGCCCGAGAGATAATTCGCGAGACAATGCGTCACACAACTCCCTACAGCACGAGACACGGCGAAGCGAACTCCTCCTCTCCTGCAGAAGGAGTTCACGAAGGAGCTACTGGAAAGAAGACGAAGAAGCCGTTCCCCCCCACTTTTGCTTATCTGGGAGGCCGAGAAGAAAACCGTTCATTAGGCTCCATGACGAGGAAAATAGTATGGAGGTGTTTGAGTGTATGTTAATTAGAGGAACCTGAGCAGGGGGCGCATCACAACGTCGATAATACCAGGTTCGCTTCTCGGACAGGGACTTGTTTTTGCATCGGGGGCTTCGAGAGGGAGGCGACCGGTTCATCCGCGTGTGAGTTCTGGCCATGGTGTCCCCAGGCCTCAGCTTCTGTGGCGTACAGGGGAGGAGTGCACGGCAGACGAAGGCTCGTTTATCTGACGAAGGCTTGGAGAGGACCGGCCCTCAGTGTCGTCCTACGTCTTCGTTAAAGGGGATATCAACACTCTAGTGTTCAATAAGAGACTGATGATTAACCACATAAATATGAACACACACACACTCACACCCACACACACACACACACACACAAACACCTGGCTTTAACTAGTGTGTGTGTGTGTGTGTGTGTGTGTGTGTGTGTGTGTGTGTGTGTGTGTGTGTGTGTGTGTGTGTACTTATAGTGAGAGAGACGTGGTATAAATTCATATATATGGTTAAGAGATGGGGGGCAATACGAGTGTAAAATTCACACTCCTTGACATAAAAACAGTAATCACCCACACACAGTTATATGATTAATCACACACGTACACACACACACACACACACACACACACACACACACACACACACACACACACACAAACATACATACACACACACACACACACACACACACACACACACAAACATATATACACACAAACACACAAACATACAAACACACACAAACATATACAATTATATAATCACGTACAACACACACACACACACACACACACACACACACACACACACACACACACACACAGAGGCAACTACAGAAGATAAAAAAAAAAAAAGAGCAGACACCAGCTTCCTGATCAGTAAAACTCATTGGGATAAAAAAAAAAAAAAATAAAAAAAACCCTCTCTCTCTCGTCCAGAGGTTGTGAGTCGGAGGGTGAGGAATGACCCCCCCCCCCCCCCCCCACACACACACACACACACATACGACGGAATGACTTGAGGATTTCTGGGGTTTATATAACCCGGCCAACGTGTGATATCCAGCTCGGGAAGTTCATCAATGCCGAAAATGCCTGACGCACCGATCCCTCACTTTGCCTTATCACACTGTAAGGCCACAATAATCGAATCGCTCCCTCCTCCTCCTCTGCCTATTATGCTCCACGGCTTGGAAACAGGTGTGGACGCTCAAGACCTTCCTTGGCATACATAGACGAACGCCCATCGTCCAACCTCGACGCTTAAACAACTTCCAGAATTACGAAATCATGAGTAACGCCACGAATTCTTCCACTACCAGCACGAGGGAGGATAAGTAAAAAGGAGGAAAAGACAAAAAAAGGAAAAATTGACAAGATCCTTTTACACGAATCTTTCATTCATGAGTACTTATCTTTTTCTTTATCGTAACCTAAAACCTCTTCCTTAGAATCCATCACCAGACGGGAACCCTTTGAGCTAAGGAACCCATTAATTGTTCTCTTTAATTGAATAATTGAAAAGGGGGAGAGGATGGATTGCATGACTTTGTTCCTTTGACAACGGCGATGGGAGGTACCAATTAACCAGATGGGATGATAAACGGTTCGCTGGGTATTCACTGGCTTGCGAACATCCACCAAAGATACTTAAGCCGCTTAAGGCACAACGAATTAAGGGGGAGGGGGGAAAAAAAACCAAGATCGTCGCAAAAAGCGACCAAATCACATCCCCAAACGATAGTACAAGATGTATGGTCCCTTGTAGGTGCATGTCAGATATTAACGGGTTGTTATATACAGTATACATACGGGTGCAGGAGGTATGTATAGGAAAATACACTGTCCTCTAGCCTATATAGAGTCCTGAGTCGTTCCAATGTACACGAAGACGATGTCCCTTCGCAATGGTGGGGTGATATAAGCAGGGCGTGCGTAACAGGGAAAAGTTTCCAATAGCATCTACCTGAGAAACGCGAGTGTGTGTATATAGATCAGGATAGCGCCTGGATGAGAAACACAATTGTGTGTATATAGATCAAGACAGGTCGAAAGAGGAGGTGCAGAAGAGATGGGTAATGCGTAATACAACTGAAATTAACAGAGGCTACAGAGAATGATGAAAATGGGAGAATGTAACGTGGTGTAAAGAGGTCATTAGAAAGTACATGAACTACCAATTTCTTATTCTCTCTTGGGTGCCTTGGTCAGGTCGTACGTGCGGCAGGTGAGGTGAGGTGGTCAGCAAGATATATAGAGAAAGTAAAATGGTACAAGGACGACAATATTCTAAACTCCCAACCTCGAAATTCATCCCAACTAGATGAATTAGCCAGGTGCATTACCACGACGACAGTCACCAAAACCTAGACTGAACGTGTCTCTTTGGGGGGAGACTCATATTCCCACCCCATAACAAAGACGTAACGGAGTGTTCCATCCTACTGTTTCGATCCGCGCCACAGCAAGACGCCTGGTGAGAGGGGTGGAGGGTGAAAGGGACAACATCTCAAAAGGTGCGATGAAGGGCATCCAACTAATTCATTCGACGACAACGCGTCGTTCACGCTCTATGGTGTGGCGCTAGTATCAGCTGATGCAGTAAGATAAGGAGAGATAGAGATAGATAGATAGATAGATAGATAGATAGATAGAGAGAGAGAGAGAGAGAGAGAGAGAGAGAGAGAGAGAGAGAGAGAGAGAGAGAGAGAGAGAGAGAGAGAGAGAGAGGAAAAATTATGAGATTAAATTGTTGGTTTGATCCCTCCCCCCCTCAGTCCTTGAGAAGACAAATACGGCAAATCTAGATACGCTTATCAGCGATTTGCTGCCAGTTGGTAGCGGTCTCTGATTATGAAGCTATAACCGAGGTCATTATCGGGTCTACAACTGCCGAGTTTAGCGATTATGTAACACAAGGAAGCGGAGGGAGGGGGGAAAAAAAAGGGGGGGGGGAAGCAATAATCATGAAACATTGGTTGCCAAGCAACCCTCTCTATAGTCTTAGATCCAAGGGCAGGAAAACCCACACAAGAAGACCACAAAAACCACAGTCTCCAAGAAGTCTATACAGATAGATATCATCCACCTCGAATGTTTCTATCTATCAGTCATAACACCACTAGTGAAAGACTTCAGGAAGAAGTCTCTAACCTCATTTGAGAGACTTGAACAGCGCACCGGCCTGGGAACCTCCTAGAGTTAGCTAAGAAAAGAAAAAAAAGGAGAAAAAAAAAAATAATCTCATATATTACCTAATCACTAGTTATCTCTCATCGATCAAAACTTCTGACGTTTACATGGTTGAATAACCTGAGGCTTATCATTATCTCTTCCCGGAGACGCCACACCTCACCTCTCTCTCTCTCTCTCTCTCCCTCTCCCTCTTTTGACCCAACTCCCCTCTAGACCCCCCTCTTAACTCCTTTCTCCCCACCCCCTCATACACCTACCACCTCATCTAACACCCTTCTAATACCACAGCCGACACTACTTTATCTCCCATCTCGGGGAAGGGGTCTCCTCCTCCCTCCGCCACACACACCTTTCATGCCACCTGATGACACATGTGGCGACCACAAGTGTCATTCATTTCCACGCTCTTGACGACCCGACCGATTGGGGGGTCCCCTCCTCCCGTGGCGTGGAGGCGTCGGTAATCATCGGCGTTGGGTCGGCAGAACAGAAGGGCCGCATACAAGAGTCGTGTGGGAGGCTTCTGACAGACCCAACGAAGACTGGGAGATTGATGTGTCTATCAATTCCCTCGGGAGAGATTACCAGGGTCCCCCCCCCCTTAAGAAAAAAAAAAGAGAGGGATAAAGGCAGACTCGCAAACAAAAAAACCGAAGCTCAGGAAGCTGAAAGCCACTATAGCAATAACCCACAGCAATACAGTTCCTCAAACGTTAATTCTTCTTTTAAAAAGGGTAGGTTGGGGGGGCGCGCAGGCGGGCGAGCGCGCCCTCATTGAACAGCAACACTCCCGACTTGTCTCTTACAATGAAGTCTTGGCTGTACAGCACTTTCGTGTTCAGGTTTGATTAGTCTTGTGGAGGTAAAGTGCACACTGTCTGGACTGTTAGCCCTGAGACGGTTGCGTGACCAGAGCGAGACGTTTGGCATTCTAAACACGGAGGGACACTGATGCTCCCTTCTTCTGGCGTGGGCAGAGGAGGAAGTCTTCCATTACTTTTACAGTTCTAGTCTATTATTTTTTTTCCCCCTTTAATGGTCTAAGTGTACGAAGGTGGATTGATCCTGGACGTGTGTAAGAAAGAAGCGATGTTTTCTTCTTGGATAACATGATTCATGCTGGAAATTAAATTAAATCCGTGTGTGTGTGTGTGTGTGTGTGTGTGTGTGTGTGTGTGTATATGTCTGTGTGTGTGTCTGTGTGTGAAATGTACAAACTGTTATAAGAAGCCTCAAAAACGTAACGCCATGACAAAAACCACATCAAAACTCACATTTCCTTCTGTTCTACTCCAGTCTCAATCGCCATATTTGATCTCCAAGCACCAGGCAGAGTCTGGATTAATCAGCAAGGAGAGCTACGCATCCCAGACTCAGTAAGGACAGGAGAAAGAGAAATAAAAGAGTCTTGTAATCGAGGACGTTGTCTTTCTACTTCCTTAAAAACAGAGGGGAGGTAATGACTCCTTTTGTGTCGGCAGTTGGTAACAGCACACACGCCTTCCTGTCGCCTAGCTCACCCTTCTGTCTTAAAACGCAAACGTGTTCCCTCGTGTGTCGTCGAAATTGTCTTGCTCACGGCACCCATTTGCACGGCAGTGTTTACTTCTGCTCGTATCACACGCGGGAGGTTTTCAATCCCCCGTCTTGCTCGAAGTGTTGGCTGCTCCCTGACTGCGTTGTGCTGCGCGTTCCTTGCGTTTTGCTGTCGATGTTTTTGTTTTCAACTGTCTGCTTCACCCTGTTGTCTTGTTCACACCCACCCACCCATCCATCCACCCACACCCACACCCACACACACATAATTCTGCTGACTTGTTCGAAGGAAAAGCCTCTTATAAGAGTCTGGTCCTCGAGAGCTTCAAAATAAAAACATTCAGAATTGATATGGGGCATCATCCAGAATTTTTTCGAGGACTTCTCTGGGTATTTATTTTCCAGCATTTCTCTCGAATGACGAATTTCGGCTAGAGTCCAAATTCTGGCATCGTCCAGCATTTTTAGGGAATTAATTTAGGCGCGATCCAACATTTTCAGAGGACGTGTGTGTGTGTGTGTGTGTGTGTGTGTAACTTTCCAGCACTGGGAATTTAGCTTTTTACGAATCACCAATGCTGTTAAGACGGAACAAACTGGAAACGTAGGAATTTCCTGGAACAACAAACTAAGGTTATAGATCCGATATTTTTCACAGGAAATGTTATCTTTTTCGGTGATGTTACGATTAAAAGACATTGAAAACCTTGAGAATATCGAACTGATAGAAAACGACGATAACAATATAGAAATGATAAGCCATACTTAAGATGTACAGAACTGATAAGAAAAAAAAGGCTTTGAAATGATAAAGACAGCCTTGAGAATACAGAAGTGACAGAACGGATGACAGAAAACAGAAATTATGTAAGAGCCTCAAGGTCACACAACTGACAGAACAGGTTGAGCAATGACAGAACTTGACAAATAACCTTAGGAAGAAAGAACTCACGGAACAGCTTAAAGAACACAGACCTGACAAAATAGCTACTGGTCTCCCGTGTTCCATTAAGGACCCGGATGAAAAATTATCGGGTGGGATTCACCTTTGACTTATGTCAAACATCTCAAAAGAAAAGAAAAAAAAAATGGGCAATGGCACCTCACAAAAACCATACAAAAAAGAAAATAGAAGAATGCAAAGGAATTCAAAATACAAATACGAAGGAATTCAAACAGCGAGAAACCAGAAGGTCACTATGACTTAGGAAAAAAAAAATCGTACGAAATGACCATAAACTGCAGGAGATCATCACTTAATTCACATACTCGATTTCAATAAAAAAAAAAAGGTTCATTTTCATGGCTCAAGGACGCTAGCGAAAGCGAGAGACTTGTATGTATGTATGTATGTATGTATGTATGTATGAAGGAGATGCAAATGCCTATAAATGCATTTCAAACCATAGCAATTCTTTTTTTCATTGTCTCTCTCTCTCTCTCTCTCTCTCTCTCTCTCTCTCTCTCTCTCTCTCTCTCTCTCTCCCTCTCCGTAAAATCATTCTAAGCGGTACAACTAACTCTGCAAAACCCTACCATGAATCTTAGTTTTAACACGGCAAGGTACAATTGTGCTGGTGGCCAACCGCGCCATCCTCCACACCACAAGAGCTCACCGTTTGCTGCTCTTCTTCCTCGGAGGCAAATTAAACACAGTGATTTTGCAATTCCTTACAAGAGCCGAGAGGGCTTATGGTGACGTCATTTCAAATCACGTCAGCTACCGTCTAGCTGGGAATCTATACATGCATATATATATATATGCATGTAAATCCGAGACTCTCTCTCTCTCTCTCTCTCTCTCTCTCTCTCTCTCTCTCTCCCTCTCACACACACACACACACACAGACACACACACTTATCTTTGATGGATTTAGTGCAATCCTCTTAGAAACATTTTCCAAGGGAAATTCCAATTAAGCGCACACACCCACCCACCCACCCCACCCCTCACCCTCCCCTCATCCTTTAAACAATGGTAAACAATAAAGCAAACAAACAATGCGTCAGAACAAACTGGAAGGTGGGGAAGGGAAGGGAGGGGTGATGGTAAACACATCCATACGGACGCCTTTGTTTCATACCTTAAGCAAGAGGGAGTAAGTTTACCTCTACAGACACCAGTGGCGGAGGTAGAAGGATCAGGGGGAAAGGGGTGAGGTGAGGTGAGGTGAGGTGAGGCACCCCATCTCCCCTCTCCATCCGTCGAAGCGGCAAGGAGGGCAATTGTTATGCAAATACAACCTCGAGAGGAACTTTGTTTCCCTCCTTCTAAAAGCGAACCGTATTGCCGCTGAAGAGAAACATAGTTTCGTGAGTTATAAGAAACATGTATCAGCACGTATCCCTCCCTCCCTTTTTCCCTCCTTCTCCACACGCACACACACACACACACACACACATGCAGAACTTTTAACTTTTATCCAAGATGAACCATATTTCATGGGTCATAATTAATTCCCTCGAGAGTTGGGTAATGAGCAGACTTGACCCCCATAACGAGAGAGGCGCATGACCCTCCCTCTTTGGGTAAGACAATGTGCGGGAAATTTCACCTTTAGATGTATACGTAGGAAAGGTGCTGTTCGTAAGGTTGAGAACGCTGCATGTAGCAAGTTAAAGGAACGCTGTACGTACCAAGTTAAGGAACGCTAAAATGAAGCCAGTTAAGGAACGCTACATGTAGCAAGTTAAAAGAACGCTATACGAAGCCAGTTAAGGAACGCTGTACGTAGCGAGTTGAGAAACGCTACACAGAGAAACATTAAATGTGACTGCACGTTGCCGACGGAGGAGAAAAAAAAAAAAAAAACAATTTTTAATATCAGGGTCATATCAAACCACACAATCTCTCTCTCTCTCTCTCTCTCTCTCTCTCTCTCTCTCTCTCTCTCTCTCTCTCTCTCTCTTCTCTCTCTCTCTCTCCACTCCCTCCACCATCTACTTCCCTGGAACTACTTTCCCTGGAACAGAAGTCTTCTGGAGAGGGCGCCAATTCCCCCCCTCCATCATCCAGTCTTCACTTCATCACTTGTAAGCCACTTACAGTGGTCGTCTCTCGTTCATCTGTATCTGCCTAACTTGACGTTCGTTCACTCGAAGATCGAGTTTAACATAATGCTGAATCAGCCAATAAAATTGGCGTCTTGATTCCACGTTTCTGATACAGCTTACGTCTTGGAACGAACCGTACTACTGAATCTTTCGGTCAAAGGTATTTTTTTTTTTTCCCCGATGAATACTGTCTTCAGCCCCAACAACTTCCACGAGTTTATAATCAAAGCCAAATAATCTTCGTGTTCAATAATAAATTGCAATAAACATCTCACGTTCATCAGACTAACATCTCTCATTAATCAGAATGATATTACTCATTAATCAGATTGATATTACTCATTAATCAGAATGATATTACTCATTAATCAGAATGATATTACTCATTAATCAGATTGATATTACTCATTAATCAGAATGATATTACTCATTAATCAGATTGATATTACTCATTAATCAGATTGATATTAATCATTAAGCAGATTGATATCTCTATTCAATCAGACTGATATCACTCATTAATCAGATTGATATTACTCATTAATCAGACTAAGATCTCATTAATCAGACTGATATCTCCCATTAATCACACTGATATCTCTCATTAATCTGACTGATATCTATCATTAATCACATTTCTCACCTCATCAAATACTCGTACCGGTATTACTTTTACGGCTCAAACTAGGAAAAAAAAAAGATTAATCTGATCCCCACCCCCCAAAAAAAGGACACCAACCTCTCAGCAGTTACACGAAACGTGAGTAATATAATCAAGACGACCAGGAGACGAAGGAGAAGCTCATAGACTGGAAGACATCTAACCCACAACGATCATTCTCATTTAACTCTCTCTCTCTCTCTCTCTCTCTCTCTCTCTCTCTCTCTCTCTCTCTCTCTCTCTCTCTAAAAAAAAAAAGTCAAATCGTAAAAGAATTCACTCCAAACCTCCTTGCCAGCATCAAGTTTGGGGCTCGTCCATGCATCGGTAAACAGGCAGCAGGAGCGCCCCCCCCAAAAAATCTCTCTCTGTGAAAACCTCCAAGTGACTTCGACGGAGTTGGAAACCCCCATGCATTATTTCATGAGGGTTGGGAAGACCCCTCCCCATGCTTGGTGGGCGAATGTCTTTGCCCGATTTCATGCGCCGTTGTAAAAGCCGGAAGATGTGTGTGTGTGTGTGTGTGTCTTATATTTTCTGAGGTATATCATATTTGATCATATGTAATCTATCATTTTCGTTTTTTTTTTTGGGGGGGGGGGGAGGAGGAACCACTTCTAGGGAGTACTGACACTACAGAGCAAATTCTACGTCACTGAGCTGGTAGTATTTGACAAAGAGACTAAAGATCTTAATTACTTTTTCTCTCGTAGGTAATGATGTATTTAGTGTCATAAATAACCTGTTTTCTTTTTACATACTTCCTGTGTTGTTAGAAAATGGTTACCAGAGTATAAAGTATTATCTCTGTAAGTACAGGGTTAAGTTACTTACCAAATTATAAAGTATTTTCTCTGTAAGTACAGAAGTAAGTTACTTACAAGAGTATAAAGTATTTTCTCTGTAAGTACTGGAGTAAGTTACTTACAAGAGTATAAAGTATTTTCTCTGTAAGTACTGGAGTAAGTTACAAGAATACAAATCATTATCTCCGTGAGTACATAGGTAAGTTAATCTATTACTCAGAACATGGTCTGTCATCATTAATCGACTACTGGCCTATTCCGTCGTAATCTCATTTTAACACTATTCACCGTAAAATTAACCGGAGCTTTTAACATTCTACTGAAGATAAAACAAACCTTAACAGGCGCTTTAAAAGAAAATGGTAAGAAAAAGAGAAAGGTATTGACAGATCCAAAGACGTAGGGAGTTCCTGCATCAACCAGTGCGAGCGACCAACCTGACCAGCTACCACAGTGGCGGTGGTGGTCCACCACCACTGTGGTCGTTGCTGTGTACGACCCCAGGCCTGTGCGGCCACCTTGAGGAACCTCTTCTGAGGCATTAATGCGTTCGATCCCCCGTCTCTTGTGGCCACCTTGAGGAACCACTTCTGAGGCATTAACGAGTTCGATCCCCAGTCTCTTGTGGCCACCTTGAGGAACCACTTCTGAGGCATTAACGTGTTCGATCCCCAGTCTCTTGTGGCCACCTTGAGTAACCTCCTCTGAGGCATTAACGTGTTCGATCCCCCGTCTCTTGTGGCCACCTTGAGGAACCACTTCTGAGGCATTAACGTGTTCGACCCCCGTCTCTTGTGGCCATCCCTCTTGACTCCTCACCACCTTTCTCTCTTTCTCTCCCTCTCTCTCTCTCTCTCTACCCCTCAGTACCAGCGCGGGAGGCACCATCGGGGCTGCAAAGTCGTCGTTCACATCCTCGTAACACTCGTCTCGCCGCTGCCCGCCGAGGCCGTCCAGGTTCCTCAAAGCCTTAATTAATCAGAGGAAGAACAAGAAAGAACTCGGGAGAAAAAAAGAATAGATAAAAGAAAATGGTCCGCGCCATCGTTGTCTCCCCGAGCTCCAACTAGGCGAGTGAATATCTCTATTCTTCTTTTGCTTTTCTGCGCAACTTTTCGCACGCCTGCATTCGTATCTAAGTCCCAGATTCGCAGACGTAATGCATCACTGGAATACTTCTATTGCAGGTGACCAGACGAAGTCACGGGGTTAAGATTTCCCCCCCCTCCAGAGAACCGGACGGGCCATTGATCGATCAAAAACTTGCCCATATGGGAGGATGAACAGCTGGATTGACTGTGGACCGAGTATCCGCGACCAGGACTCGAACCCGAGGCGTCGGCACCGCCAGCTCCTCGTCCATGCGTCACGGACTTCAGCACAAATGTCCTTTCAGCACCAACAACACTCAGGCCGAGAGATATTGCATGTCCACCTTAAAAACCACCCCCTTGTCTCTCTGGTGATGGCAAACTCCTCAAGGATTTGATGGATCACGGAGGAAATAAAAATAAAATCGCCACGAGCGTCAATTAGATGTGAGGAAGCTGCTGCTTCTACAATTTCCAGCACGGGTTTGCCTCCATGCCTCCGTGCCTCGTTCTGCATATTAAACGAGACTCCTTGCCCTACCTCGCTAACGCAAGAGACGGCGATTAAGCATTACGAATAAATAAATAAATATATATATATACCCCAGATGACGCAATGGGGTCAAACATATATATATACATATATACCTCACATCGGACACACACACACAAGAGTGAGTTCAGATCTTTCGCATGACGACGTATCAAACACAGCCACACTGAATCTTTTCAACATATTTCAACGCATTCGTGGACACAAATAGATTTCGATGAACTTGTCCTCAACACCAGTGTCAAAAAAAAAAAAAGAAGAAAAAAAGATGTCCATGTTTGTTTTTCCCCTTTTTATATCATCTAGCCCACAGGGAGCCGGTTGTCCGTCCCATCCCCTGCTTACACTGACGCTCCTCTGGGTCAAAAAACGGAGGGTCGACCTCAAAGGAACTCGCAGCTCTCGAAAAATCACTCGCAGCGTTAAGACACGTGTATGCAAATGATCCAACCCACGCAACCAATAACGAACCATTTAAAGGACCAGTTCGACAGTTACGTCATCGTACTTTAAGGGTCGTATACCGTCTTGCTCGGGGAGAGGGGGTCGAGATTTAAGGTCGTATACCGTCTTGCTCAAGAGGGAGGAGGGGAGGAGGGGTTAAATAATTTCTGTGGCTGTCTAATTCTTCGTTGAACATCATAACACATTCGCTGAATACCTGAGTGACCGGTGTCTGTTCAGTAACCCGCTGTCGCCGCCCACCGCCGTTCATCACCGTGTCTGTTTACTCTGTGCATCTCCATCCTTTAAACGGCAGTGGATACAATAAAACGTTGATTACCATTTATCATTATCATCCAAGTAACAATGATAATAATATTACTACTACTACTAAAAATAATAACAATAATAATAAAAACATCAACAATAATAATAATAATAATAATAACAATAATAATAATAAAAAAACATCAACAACAACTATAATCGTAATAATAATAATGATAATAATAATAATAATAATAATAATAATAATAATAATAATAATAATAATAAAAAATAATAATAATAATAATGATAATAATAATAATAATTACTAATAATAATACCCATCTAACTCTTAACACCCAGCATCATACTCCTCTATCCCTCTCCTCCTGTATTATCCACTGTGGCAGGACCCTCCCCCCGTCGCACTACTTACCGGCCCCCCTCCGTCAGGAGGTCGGGCAAGTATGGAGGGCAGATCCCGAGGGCGCCTCGTCTCTTCTTTTAATATTCCACTCAAGACGAAGGTGTGGGCCCCCCCCATGGACCACTATGGTGTGAAAGGCTCTACGAAAACAATAGCACGGGGTTCTTTGTTATGTTAAATTCACACACTTAACAACTCTTTTTTTCTCTCTCCCTTCCTCTCGTGTAAAAAAAGAAAAAAAAAGAAAAATTTATCGCATCCCTCGCTCATGGGTGGTGGGTAAGTCTCGCTTAATTATGAGAACTACGTGGCGTGCGTGCGGATTGGAATCCACTTCGGGCCGAAAATTGCGCAAGAGAGAGAGAGAGAGAGAGAGAGAGAGAGAGAGAGAGAGAGAGAGAGAGAGAGAGAGAGAGAGAGAGAGAGAGAAACACACATCATGTGAACCTTTCCAGGTTGGGGTATTACGGGGCAGCTATCTCGCAAAGGGAGTACCTCAGGGTCTAGTGCTGGGACTAACCCTGTTTTTATTTTTTTTCACTTCCATCCTCTCCTGAGCATCGTAGATGGCGAGACTAAAGGTATCTAATCGTGATTAAACGTTTGGCTCACGACACCAAGCTCATGACTGATGTGGCGCTTTCATACACGACGCCAAGCTCATGAAAGATGTGGCGCCTTCATAATGCGATCCTGGTGTGAGCGGATGAGCCAAAAAAAAAAAGCTGTGCTCTCGTGATTCATTAACTTTTTTTTTTTCTGCCTAGAGATGTCCGGTGATCGCCATTCGGACATCACGAACTGCATCTCTCCCTATATCTGGAACTATCTATGGTGCCATGATGAGCAAAGGAACGCAGAAATATACTCATTGTTGACAAACTACTGAATACATGATCCAAAAGGGTTGATATACGCTTATATCATACACATTACTGAGTATACTATAAACACTGGCAGTATATCATTTTCCTACGTATAAACATACAAAAAAACACAATATATCAAGATCTATTATTGTAATAATGAATGATATTAGGAACACAAACATTAAATAATAATAAAAAAAATAATAGTCCAAGTACGTATCCTCCTAACAGAACATGTGAGTGGATTGAAGACCGCTTTTGAAAATCACACTGCTCACTGCGGGATTTCAATCAGCGAGCCTCTACCACCCATTAGCAGCCATCGCAATCCATAAGCAGGTGCCGCTACTTATTTGCAGCTGTCGCTATCTGTTAGCATCTTCTGCTGTCCATTAGTAAGTGCTACAATCCATCACCAGCTAGTGCGCTCCATTAACAGCCGTCCCCATCAATTACAGCGATCTTCAAACTCGCTAGCAATCTTCGTTGTTGATCTACCAAGCAACAGCTATAACATCAACAACCGCTGTAATCCATCAACAACTGTTATCGCTGAAGAACATCTGTTACGCAGTCCATAAGCACCAGCGACGCCATCTAAGAACAAGCGATGCACTCTCCAACTGTTCGTTGTGACCACTATCCATGCGTAGCACTTAAACACTTATTTACCAAAGGGTGTTTACACTATCCATTCGCAACTCTGATGCCATCCAACAACAGATGATACACTTTAGAATAACAGCCGTAACACTATACAAACAATAGCTGTTACACTATCCGTTAGTAGGTGTAACACTGTCTACACACCAGCTCACACACCATCTGTTAGTAACCCTGACACTATCAAACTATCCCATTAACAGCTGTGACACTATCCAACAACTTGCATCGATACTATCCATTAGTAGCCGCTAACACTCCTCAAACATTAGCCGATCTACTGAGCAACAACAGCTATTCTACACTATCCACCAGGAGCTGTGACACTATCCATCAGTAGGTTTGACACTATCCGACAACAGCTGAGACACTATCCATACGAGCCATCCCGCTGCCCATCCATCCCTGAGGATCCGCTCTGCCCTTTGGTATTCTTGGCAAAGGTGATGCCGCCACCTTGCGACCCTGAAGGACGAACATATCATTAGAATCTTGAGCAAGCTTACAACCGGTTTGCGAAAGACAGATCTCTCCCCCCCCTCACAAACACACACACACACACACACACACACACACACACACACACTGTCTTTCTTACGTGGTCTTCGCCTCTATATGATTAAGAAAAAAGTACATTCCAAATCTGCTTGAAAAAGGGAAAGAACACAGTAACCTGAAATCCAGTTAACGTATAATGAAACATGGCATATAACGAAACGCAGTAACGTATAACGAAACACAGTAACGCATAACGAAACACAGTAACGTATAACGAAACGCAGAAACGCATAACGAAACACAGTAACGTATAACGAAACACAGCGACGTATAATGAGACAGTCAAACACAACGAGACGTTACCAGATTCAGAAGAGTCGTACAATAGCGAGTGCTTAAGTGAGAGTTGTGTCAACCTTTGACTACTGTGGGAAATGGGGCAAGATAGAGAGATGAGGCCGATGAGGATGAAACGAGGTGTCTGTAGACTTGAAGCTGCACTCAACGCCGCAGCCGGGTAAGGTGGGGCTCCCTTGGTGCGAGAAGTTCCTCAGCATCGCTGCGCTCCTCTCCGTCCGTGGACGACGATACAGCCCCGTCGAGGGCGACCTCTCGCTCGCGGCGTTACCACCCGCAGGCCGAGTTCAACAACACCTACATCTGTGCACGTGTAAAATCACCTATCTGTGCTGTACGGGAGGGGAGTTCTGCACACGCAGGACCTCCATCTCTTGAACTATCATAGTTTTGGGCCAAATGTACGATGCCTGAACGCTATTCTATCATTGCCAGCAGATAACTTGTCTCCGTTACGGTTCTCCTAACGTGGAACTCTGGTGACAAGTGAGGGACGATATCAACTTCCATGGTATTTCTCGCAAACCTATTCCTGCCAATTATTTCTTATACTACAGGTCTTCTTTCACTGTGTCTCATCCTCACAACTTTACATTCACTCGGGTTAAATTCCATCGAACCACTACATTACATTTTCGCTTCCCTCAACACCTCGGCACCAACAGCAAACATATGCAAGTAAGACTCCAATTCTTTTGGCAAGTCATTTACATATATGAAGAAGAGCAATGGTCCCAGAACACAGCCCTGCGGCACGCCCCTGGTAACCTCAACCCATTTCGAGAAGGTTCCCCCGACATGTGGTCTTTGTTCTCTTCCACAAAGGTAATCTTCTATACAATCGAAGTAGTCACCTCTGGACTCCCGCTTGAGGATCCAATTCTTTATCATCCTCCTATGTGGTATACAGGATCAAGCGCTTTATGATAGTCTACATACAGACAATCAGTCCAGCCTTCTCTCCGATTCGATTCTCTCGAAGACCTGTATTACAGATTCTATAAGAAGTTCGCATGACCTCCTTTCCTCGACACTCACACCTCACTCGTCGAGGGAGTACTTCAGCTGTACTTCAGCGCCACCTCCAGGTCGTCTCTCGTACAGACAGGTATGACGTTCAGTCCTCTACCACTCCCTCAACACGTTACCTTTTCCCAGCGACGTCTTCATCAGTTTTCAAATGCTATGCCAAATGTATCTGTACACGTATTCAGCACCTGTGGGAGAAATCACTCAGGATCATCAGCCTTATATGGGTCTGGATCCTTTAGTAGACTGTTTACGCTCCTTACAGATGATTCAGTGCCTCCCAGGACATCATTCCAAATTCAATCTCACTGGAGTTGGAGTTTCAATAGCATCTTCCACAATGAAAACACTTGAGAACTTGTTCAATTCCTCACGTATTTTTTCATCGTCATCCGTAACTCGTCCCGCTAAATCCCTTAGCCTCTATGAAGCCCACTTTGAAATACTTTACTCCTAATAAATCTTTGGTAGATTTCCGAATTATTCTCTGCCTCGTCTAATATTCTTTTCAAAGACTCTCCGTATTCTCTTTCTTATCATCTTATACTCGTTTCTTGAACTCAATTACCTTATAAATTCAAGCTAGATGGAGTGCCATTTATATCTTCGTCACAGCATATTGCAAAGCTCCTTCACTTTCTTTTTTTTATCATCAACATTTACCAATCCTCCCTCTTTCTCAACCTGCCCTCTGTATTTGAGGCTAAGGCCAGCCATATGTTCTTACTCCATTGTAATGTTCAAAGAGCCTCTCACTACAATACCCTATGTGGGTGTATGTACGTGTGTGTGTGTGTGTGTGTGTGTGTGTGTGTGTGTGTGTGGGTGTGTGTGTGTGTATGTGTGTGTGTGTGTGTGTATGCTTGACAATGTTTCCTACAAGGATGAACCTGCAGATAAATATCTTCACACAGCAGCCCCATCGATGAAAGCAAACAAACGGTAAACTGTTTGATGTGTAGTTACATCTAACTAATGACGTGTGTCTAACTGGGAACGTTATGTAGGAGGTAGTCAGTAGGAAAGGAACTGCCATTATTCTATTCACATTACCCTTTTCTTCAAAAGAAGATCCCATTTTCTTTTTTTTCCTTCCCCAACCCTAGCACTCAGCCTTCTGAACGATACTTTAACGTCCAATTCTTCTCCGTGTGAAGATTTAAAAGGGAACGTACCTCTCTGAAAACAAAATAACGCTCTAAGCACTAACATCTCTCACTCATATTTTTTCCCCCTTCACATCAGGAATATGTTGATGCATTCTAAAATTGGTTCATAATTCAGTGGCACATCTGTCAGTATTATCAATTCACAGTGACGGTATCTATATATATATATATATATATATATATATATATATATATATATATATACTCGTAGGTGAGGCAACGCACTGGTGAATGAGGTTATTATATCCAGGCCTCAGAAACAGGTGTTGAGAAGAGAGGCAGAAGAGGCTAGCCAAACCTGTGGTAGTACGGACGGGCAGGAGACAGTCAGAGCCACAAGAGGCCACGGGAGGCGATTGGCGAGAGGCGAAGCAAGAAGGTTAACAACTAGGGGGGGGGGGGGGGAGTTGGAGGAGGAGGAGGAGGGGGCAATTAGCCAAGAATACATCAAGTGTAAAATTGGAAAGTATGACACAAGGATGGGGGGAAAAAATGCTATATAAAGCCAAGCTGGGACAAGAACTAGACCTGGTGGGCTTACGCGAATGAATAAGTCTTAAAATAAGGTCAAGGAGTATCTTGTAAGTGGGAGAGAAAAAGAAGGTATTGCAAGGGCAAGTCGCCAATCTAATAATGGAATATGGCCAGACCAAACACCGACACTCAGTGCATTATCATCCCTATTATCATCATCACTATTATCAATAATATCATCACTATTATCATTATTATCATCATCACTATTATCATCATCACTATCATCATGATTGTCATCATCACTATTCTTATCATTATCATCATCACTAACATTACCAGTATCACTATCATCATCATCATTATTAGGATATAGGCACAGTATCTATTTGATAAGGTCTGTCTGCAACTTTGACGTTGCGCTCCACGCAAGAGCAGGGAAACGACGACCTCCTTTGCAGCGAGAGAGGTCCTCGACGAGACTGCACTCCCTTCTGTCCACTGAGGGGTGATGCAGCCACTCCAGAGGTGACTTCTCGCATGCAAGTGAGGTCTAGCAAAATATACACACACACACACACACACACACACACACATATATTCTTCATTACGTAACAAACAGCTCTATACTTCAATGTGGTGAATCAAATCTCATCTAACTTCTGATACAGACGTATCGAAATAATCGAATCCCACAACTGCGACAAGCAAAGGCCTCCTTCTGTGCTGGTTGCTTTCCCGTCCCCGGACGAAGGAGAGCTTCCAATGTGTTGGTGATAAAGTCTTTAAAGAGAAGCTAAGCTGCCTCCCTAACAACCCCTCCCAAGGCTTAAAATTTGCATGCTGATGAGAAATTCTCTCTCCAGTGCATGTGTAGCTTGGCGATAAATCTCAGTCGGACGGGAAATGCTAGAGTTTACACAGAAACATGCAAACCATTGTTAAGCGGAGGTAGTTAAACGCCTTAAATGGTACCCCCCCCTCATGGAATTAGCTAAGTGGGCTGTTGGTTGTCTGTTCAGACAAGCTGCATCCAAGAATGGTACCGCCAGTAAATTAGAAACTGAACAATATTCACCGGTCGTTTATATCGTCAGTAAGTTGGCTATTAACGGATGGATATATATATATATATATATATATATATATATATATATATATATATATATATATATATATATATATATATATATTGGAAAAGATCACAATTGAGCGCGTGATCAACTAAAATCCTTCCTTTCTAACCACAGGGAAATGAAATAACTTCCCAGGTGCATTTTCGTGTAATGATCACATCATCAGGGGGTGATACAAGAAAGAACTTATCGAATTCCATTTTTCTGTGGTAAGAAAGGAATATATATATATACACACACACACACACACACACACACACACATATATATATATATATATATATATATATATATATATATATATATATATATATATATATATATATATATATATATATATCCCAGGACCCTTTTTTAAGCAAGTTAGTTCTATCCAACTGTCTCATTCTGAACACATTTCCTCTCTCTTAACTTGGATCTGTCAGTAACCTCAGTTTCATTTAACAAATGCTAAACCTCATTTGAATCCTACTTTCAAATTTCTAAACATACCATTTCAACTCTGAAATAACGCAAACACGTTGGTTCTAACCATATCCTCCACTCTAATCTGGAAATCCTACATAATGACACCACAAAATTCGCTTCCCAATAGCTGGGGTGTACTGTGCAGACGCCGAATTATTTCTTTACTCTGTGAGCAGCTATTCCACATCTTACAAGGGGTCTTCTTCGCCTCAGCATGGAGTACCAGTCCAAAGTCCGACCCTCTACCTTCTGTCACCTTCTCTTCTTCTAATCAACACAGCTTTTGACATCTCTTTTCGACCATACTTTCCTGTCTGTTTTCAAGGTCACTTCCCTCATTCTGTTTCACAAGTTCAGCCGCTGCTTCTCTCGAGTTTTATGCCTATGTATAATTCACTATCACCAAGAGCTGCAACACACAACCAACCGCCGCTTCCCACAGTTTCTGTGTATAAACCTGTCACACGAAGATTGACCATTATCATACCAACTTTAATCTAGAACAAGGAAGCTGTGATGGTATCTCTCCTTCTTTAACTCTCCCTCCTACTATAATTTTTCCACCTTTCAGGATCTGGTCTACAAATACCGGTGGAACTCCGGTTAATTTCTCAAATATTCTTTCATTTTTTTCTGAGTTTTTTTTGTGATTTTACGATAAGAGCCTAACTTAAATGCATAAATGAACGAACGAATCATATATATATATATATATATATATATATATATATATATATATATATATATATATATATATATTCTCCTCTAAAAGCCCCTTCTTAAGAGCTTCTGCAGCGTCCAGGACACCAGCCACGTCCCCCAGACGGAACCACCATAATTCATTGGGGTGTGATGTCGTTTGTAAGTCTGTGTGAGATGAATGCACGTGTTCACGGTGTCTTCAGTGTGGAAGTTTTATCTCTGGCAGGAGGGCTTATGTGATATGAAGAATCGGTGACTGTGATATCAGTTGCAGCACGGGTAGGTAGTGTCCAGAGCGCAGAAGAGAAAGTATAACTCGTAAATGCCTGGGGTACTTAGTTTCAGATGGGTGACGGGATGGTCTGTTGGACTGGGTTGGGTTGAGGGGGGAGGTGGGTTTTTTTTCTACAGTGCCACTCGAGTTATCGTGGTGTTTACATGTTTCGTCAGTGTTGTGTCTGTTGAGGATGGGGGGTGTATCTATATGTACAGTCCGTTGATGTGTGATAGAGGAGTAATCATTTTTTTTCTTTGTGCTTTGGGGGAGGGGGTTAGTGTTTAGGTATGGGATGGTCTGGACGAGGTGGGTACAGTACTGTCGTAAAGATCCGAGTGCCGGACATGTTGAGATGGGACTGTATTGTGAAGATGTGTCTTTCACTGTGTCGTTCTTGAGTGCCTGTAACTGCTAGACAGCCAGTGATCGTTTCAAGCTCTCTGGTTTCTTTGGTTGGGTGCTGTTTACCCCTTGATATAGACTTTGAATTCACTAACTTCGAGACAAACGGACTCAAAGACTGTATATAAGCTCCCAAACTCTGTATAGATTATCAAGGCTTTTTGATGCCTCGCAACGCGAAGACACTGTAAGCAAATCAACATCGACCCCTCCTGTCTCGCAAGGAGGAACTGGAAGACAAAATAAACAGAGAGGGAGAAAGAAACCCCCCCCCCCTCACCCCAGCGGGATCGGATGTGTCCCGTCATACTGGACGCGGCAACCCCAGTCACCCCTTGGTGTATATACAACAAGAAACTTCAACAGATAGAGCAGCTCACCGCAAATAAAATATATTAATTGCACCAGTCATAAACATTACTGAGTGGGGGCTGCGGTACCGGTTTGAAAATGTGATGGCAAAATTATCTCCTCATGATTTCGCATCATAGACTTGCGTCCACTGCTTTAGTGTGTGTGTGTGTGTGTGTGTGTGTGTGTGTGTGTGTCAGTGGGGGAAAAATACACACACTGCTGTATATTTCTTGATCTAGAAATACAATTTTCGTCATCTGAGAGGGAAAAAAATGATAATGTAAAGACCGGGTGATCTACATTATTATTGTTAGGAAAGCATTGAAGGCTTCTCTTGAGCCCAGGCAAAGAACGGTATAGAAGAACACTCACAGACTCATTCATTATTCAGTGAATAAACAGTGATGGAAAAAAAAAACAATTGCATAAATCATAAAGGGGGAAAAAATATATATATATTGAGAAACCTTATCTCAACGTGGCCTCTGTTTGTAATTGTCTCTCTTGAGAGAAGTATTCATCAAGGTGGACACATTATGTTTATCAACGAGCAAGGCAGAGAACAACACTCCTGCATATCATTAGTCATTTTGATATGACCTAGTGACACGACGAGAGATACCTTATCTATACCACAACTGTTATTCTTAGTACAATTCAGGATGACGGCTATACCGACTAATATATGAAGTTTATATATATATATATATATATATATATATATATATATATATATATATATATATATATATATATATATAAAGAGAGAGAGAGAGAGAGAGAGAGAGAGAGAGAGAGAGAGAGAGAGAGAGAGAGAGAGAGAGAGAGAGAGAGAGAGAGAGAGGTATACTTAACATTAACACACCTTAGGCGTCGCTAACCATTCAACACCGCCTTACGGAGGGGTTAACCAGAGCCCCCCTCCCCCCACGTCCCTAGCGCAAGCGCGCGTCCCCGAGTTATAAAGCCACAATTAAGAACATTTCGCTCGCAAATCGAGTTACAGCGAAAGCTACGGTGGGGGAAGGGGGCCTTCGTCAGGCGCCGCGTTAACAGTTACCCGAGGGACCTTGGAAGAGGCTTCGCCAGGCGGCGAACGATCATTAGGAGGATGGTCGGGCGCCCTGGTGTCGGGATCGAGCGGGACAGATAAGATATAAAAAAAAAAAGGGGGGGGGCGGGGGGTGAATGACGTCTCTCTCTCTCTCTCTCTCTCTCTCTCTCTCTCTCTCTCTCTCTCTCTCTCTCTCTCTCTCTCTCTCGTATACAAAGACTGCTACCAGTCACTTGTTCCTTTCAAGGAGGAGGGAGGGAAGGAGGGAGGCGAGTGAAGAGAGCAAGTGATGACGCCAACACGGGATATCGCTGGCAACTACGTGAACAAGAGGAGAGAAGAAGACGGCGGGAAGGAGGAAAAACAACAAAAATAAATGAAATTTCAAGACATGACATCCACCAGAAGCATTAATCAGGATGTGGTAGGTTGTTCGTGTCGGCTTTACGCAGGTGGTGCGCAAAACCGCCCCTTTATCTCCTTGATAGATGGCGTGATTGCTCACTCCGAGCTGGCAGTGAGGACATGGCAAGATTTATTTCCGATGCGGGATTTTCAAAATGAGACAAAAGTCGAAAAAAAAAACGGGGCTTGGTACGATTACACTTAATGTTTATCTCGTTACTGCGGAGGGTATTGGTGGGACAAATCTATTATCTATCTTCCCCCACATGCTGTGATCTCCGGGGCAATTAGTTACTTCAGCGCCAATTAAACGACAGGCCGATGAAGTCATGTAATTGAATTAATGAAAATTATAACTGAAGCTGAAGGGTGGGAGTGAGGTGGGGTGAGGTGAGGTTGAGGTTGGGGAGGTTATGGTGGGGAAGGGGGTTTTATCCTGACGGAGTCCAGGAGCTTGATGAATGTAAAACACTAATTCAGGCGGTGGTGATCATCATCATCATCATCATTTATGTGGCTGATAAATGAAAGGTTGGGGGGGTGAGGGGGTTTGAGTTCCTCGTTATCGCTCCTGGATAAACGATTTAGGAACATCGCGAAGCTGAAGTGCACGAATCCGCACGATGCAGCTTTTAAAACAAGCTTTCGTCAGAAGAACTGGACCAGCGCGAGGGTAATTACGTACGTGAAGGACGTGTGATGCACAGGAGGGGGGGAAAAAAGAAGAGAAATGTAAGAGCAACACTGGAAATCCTGAAGAAGGACTTGGGTCCGACTTCATAAACACTTGATTGTTTAAAGCAGCAGTTTATAGAGTAAAGAAATTTAATCCCCTTAAAAGAAAAAGAAAAAAAAGAGGGAGACAGAATACTGCAGTGGCGCCAGACCAGAGCATTCGAAACCACTCCGGCGGGTAAATTAGAGGAGGAGAATCTCATGTTGAGGAAGACGGCGAACCCCTCGAGGAAGGACTGGGGACCTTGTGATCGAATAGCTTATGGTACGTTCACAAAAGATTAAAACCCCTGGCGAACGACAGATCACCGCCACAAGAGAAACAGCGAACGGGAACTTATAACGAAGCCTGATGAAGCGATCGGATCGCCTGGCAGAGGTGTAACACCATCAAAATGATGCTAGATGGTGAAGAAGATAACAGGAAGGTTTGATAAAGGATTCGGTCTTTTAATGCACGACTGTGGATCGTAATGTAAGTGGTGTTCGGATGAAAGATCATGTGTGAGACCCGCAGACTTTCGAAGTATCATAATTTTGCATATGAGAGGGTTTTTCTTATAATATATTCTTTAGCATAATAACATTGTCAAAATTGAGTGGCTCAATCTTGACAATGTGATCATACGAAACGCTTGTAATTCTTCCCCCCGGCATCTTATGTACACTCGCTACTTACTACGTCCTTACAACCACAATCATATCCACACGGCAGCAAAACCATCAGAGAACTAGCCCCACTACCACAACCAACCACAATCTCTATTAAATAGCACAGTGGTACTACTACTAGCGCTAAAAAGCATCTCTACCACTACTACCACCACCACCACCACCATTCAACCAGTCCCCTACACCACCACCACGACGACCAGTACAACACCATCATCTCCACCGTACCCTAAGCAGCCCCAGCCATACACCATCAACTTCAAGATGGAGATATAACCAAAGCCACTACCTTGAAACGGCGCTACCACCATCACAACAACTACCCACCATCACAACAACTAACCACCATCACAACAACTAACCACCATCACAACAACTAACCACCATCACAACAACTAACCACCACCATCACCTACTACTCTCAGAGCCACAAGCAGACAACCATCACCACACCATCACCACATCACCAACACACCATCACCACACCATCACCACATCACCATCACCACCATCACCATCACCACCATCATTACCTTATAATCGCCTGCTTTGGGTACACTTTTTTTGCCGTCCACGTCAAAACAGTAACTCACACCTGAGCTGGGATAAAATACCGACTCTGCTACTTAATATTAAAGTAATTGCTAATTGTTCATCTGATAAGATTCTGATAAGTATTTTATTATGTGATACAAAATCTATGAACCATGCAACCTGCATTACTAAATCACACTCATAGCGGGTCACCAAACAGACATGAGCAATAATAAGGACTTTGTGAATATATATATATATATATATATATATATATATATATATATATATATATATATATATACAGGAAAAATTACCACAGTTTTTTTTCTATCAAATGAATAATCTAGCAGTGTACAGAGCATCGCTGTAGTGTGGTTTAATCTAAACTTCGAGAGTTTTAAGGGGCTAAAGCAGCTACTTGGTCAAAGCAAACCTTGCTGGACAACAAAAGGTGTTCATTCCTCAGCTTCGGAGACTCATATTTCGCGCGATAAACAACACTTTCCCCCAAATCCCGAAGCTTCAGTCTGAGGTGTAAGAATCTCATCTTTGGAGAGTCGTAACTCTCAGACTGGATTAATGGGTACCTACCCCATCAGCCGTATGTTAGCACCATGACAAATTGGCCACATCGGGTGGTCTCGGGCATGACTCACGCCGTGTGATGGTTCGAAGCAGCTTCGATCATAAAACTCGAACCTGTATTCCCATTAGTTCCCTCGGGAGGTATAATTCTCGGCCCATAATGCCAAATTTGGCGCTGTATTTTGACTACACTTGTCGTTCATGAGGGTTTTTGGGCGGGCTGTAAATCACCCAAGCGTTCAAAGAGACGGAGGGAGAGGAGGAGGAGGAGGAAGTGGGAGGTCTTTTTTCATATTCCATACGAGACGATTTAAGATTACCACTGTGCGATACCCCCTTAAATCTTCTGCTTTGCTGGCGGACTCTTGCGGGGGTTGTTTTTGCAAGGCAGATCTGCTTGCTCCCGTCATTTGTTTCCACCCGACCGTAAAGGTAAATATACTTTATGGTTCGTCCTATCTGCAACTGTTTAGTTAATAGCCTTGCTGATTGCCTCGCACGGTGTAGAGGGAAGAAGCTGTCTCCCGGAAAACAGTCATGCGATCCCTCACTTCTCTTTAAAAGCCACCGAAAAAAAAAAAAAGGGTTGGTATGATCCATTGCTCAAGGGTCCTTCAGCGGACGCATTTTTCAATGCCTTTAATGATTTTTCGCCTCACACTGGTTAACATGGGAGGCACCCGTTACATCACACGGGGTTCGTCTCCTGTATTAATAAACCCGGGGTACGAATTTGTACCCGTAAATTCCAGCGGATCAGGAACTAAAAATGGGGGGAAGGGGACGTTTGTTTTGCTTCTGTCTTATCTCGGGGGAAAGCCAGCGTAAAACCTGGCTCTCAGGTTCACAGGGAAAGGGTTGGTTTGCCTCCTGGCAAACACTTCTTCTCAGCTAAACTCGGGAGATGATAATTATGGGGTACGTGCAATTCCGTTCCCCTGGAAGATACTTCAGTTCGACGCAAAAAGATCTCAGTACAATTATGGTTGGAACACACACAGACACACACACAGGTTCCACGGGTATAGAACTCCCTTCCTGTATTGTATATATATATATATATATATATATATATATATATATATATATATATATATATATATATATATATATATATTATCCCTGGGGATAGGAGAGAAAGAATGCTGCTCCCGTATGTCGTCAAAGGGAACAGGAGGCTGGAAATCTTCCCCTCCGGTAGAGCTTTCCAAAAGAAGGAACATAAGAAGGAGCCATATGAAGATCCCCCCCCCCCCCCCTTCCCCCTCCCTCGAAGACTCAATCATCCGTTCTTAAAGCGTAAATAAGCTAAAAAAGTTCCATTCTCAAGACTCCGAATACTTTGATGGACGGACGCAGGTGCCAGGGGGGGAAGTTCCCATGATTCACTCGTGAGGTGATCAACCACGCTGTTGGCGGTGGATGTCTCTCCGGTGCGTGACTCCTGGTTGTGCGTGGAGGAGACGCTGCAATTAGCGTGGCTGAAATGGACGGGCGACACGCGACGATGACGCACCGGAGGAAGAAACCCGACGGACCGCAACGCCGAAGCTCTCTGCTAAACAATCTTCAACCAACGCCGACTATTACGTCGCCAGACATGGAGGCCAGTGGACTCCGTCTCAAGACATGGAGACCAATGGACTCCGTCTCTAGACATGGAGACCAATGGACTCCGTCTCTAGACATGGAGACCAGTGGACGCCGTCTTAAGACATGGAGACCAATGGACTCCGTCTCAAGACATGGAGGCCAATGGACTCTGTCTCAAGACATGGAGGCCAATGGACTCCGTCTTAAGACATGGAGACTTGTGGACTCCATCTCCAGACAAGCTCTACGAGTCAAGCTTACCTTTGAGATAGACTACGGTACAGCCCCTACGAACACTCGCTGCCAGTATGGCATCCTTGCTTAAACGTTGATCTGGCAAAGGCAAAAGATTCTAATAAATCGAACATAATCGCAACTCACCACGTCTCCCTGCAGACGTCGCTGCAGAGTGGGAGTATTGATGGTCGTTGTCCTGGATGTCTGAGGAGGAGGTTGTGGTAGTCGCTGACGTGGTGGCAGGCGTCAGAAGGTGAGGAAAGGGGCGTGGTCGTCAGTAATTTGAGAGGACATGGTGGTCGCTGGTGTTAAAACACTGGTGGTTTATCTTAAGGTAGGGGTGGGGGGGGGAGGAGAAGGGTGGTGGTGGGTCGTGGTTTCTGTTGTGATGATGGTAGTCGATGGAGCTTTAAAAGCACCTGGTCGACCTTTGACGACGGGGAGGTCGTACGCGGGGCGGAGGCTGGTCGTTTAGCAAAGAAGGGGATACAGTCATTAGGTACTGTAGGGTGTTGAGCGGTACCTAGTGGTAGTTAGAATAGAGGAAGGGACGAGGTGTTAATGGATGGCGTGGTGGTCGTCCCAAAGATGTGTTGGCCATCCTCTGGGCTGGTCGTTTCTTCACAGGATAATCCATATCAACAAGTCACGGTGGTGGCAGATGTAGAATTGATATGTGTCAACTTCTGTTAAGCATGTAAGCTCAACTCTTGACCACCTACTGTGATGAGGTGAAATAAAGAAAAAAAGAAAAACTCTCTTCTCTCCTCTGCAGTAGTGACTTGACGAGGAACAGACACAACACACAGCTGCAGCAGCAGCGGCGGCAGCAGCAACGACAATAGTAGCCACAGCAACACCAGGAACAGCAGAAATGACAGCAACATTAACACCAACAGCAGCAAAAGCAACAATAAGAACAACAACAACTACAATAACCCTACTAGCGAGGGCAACCGCACCAGGGACATAAACGGAACAACTTCATCAATAAAGAAAATAAAAAACAAAGAGATAAATTAATAAAAAATAATACATCACACTGACAACTACATCTGAATTAATAAAAGAAAAAAAAAATACATCACACAAACAACTGCATCTGTAGTGGGAACTCTCAGATCGACAAACAAACATTGCCATTCGAAATAAGTAATGCAATAATAAGTCTTAGCGATTAAAGATATGCAAATATGAATAAAAATCCCTCCTCCCCTGAACCTCGGCCATTACCAGCAGCATAAACCAGGACGATAATCCCAGGCAATTAGGACCATCGTCCCCACTACACACACACATACACACACACATACACACACACACACACACACACACACACACACACACACGATACCTGACGTTTTATGTCAAAATCAAATGAGCCAGTGATGAGCGCGGGAGGAATTAACATATAGATTAGAGTCCCACGTCAGTTCTGGTTTAGAAAACTCTGATGATGTACACGAGAGGAATTATATATATATATATATATATATATATATATATATATATATATATATATATATATATATATATATATAACTCAGGTAGAGACTTTATGAATAACTTAGCTACATCTCCACAGGGGTTCTGTTGGTTGTAGATCAGATTATGAATACTTGAAGATTTCAAGGTCAACGAAGCAGTAAACACCAGTGCTATATACATATATATATATATATATATATATATATATATATATATATATATATATATATACCCCAGGCAAGGTATTTGGAGAATATCTTCCTGAGTGCTTCATGCTCGGGGAATGTAATAGACATCTGGGCCCTGCAAGGTACAAACTTTAAAATGATCTACGTTCAGGTCGAGCCAACACCTTGCAGTATGTGAAGAAGGTATGGCACATCTGCTTTTACAATATTACTAGGCGTCAGTGTCCTCTGTCAATGGGATGAAATGCGTCTATACTTTCAAGACGTTTCCTTAACCACGTGTAGATGTACCCACACACACACACACACACACACACACACACAGGCATTTGACAGCAGCATGTGTGGTTTATGACACCTGCAACGGGTGTATATGTTATTTTGTTTACACAGGACAACCTGAAGTAGGTAGTGTTATTCATGAAACGGAGGCGCAGGATGCCCAGCCTTGGAAAAAAAAAAAAAAAATCCAGATAAGGAAAAAAAAAAAAAAAATCCAGATAACAATAATAGTCCAGCAAATAATGAGAAATACAACCGACCAATTAATCACATGATGATCATCAATGTTATGGCAGTCTTCATCAACATATAAACGAGACTTAATCAATCGATTCAGGTCCTATACCGGGGGAGGGAGATACTAAATGATTAATTGGAACCATTTTTGAATGATTAACTGGAGCAGCCAAGTTTGAGATGCACGACTTTAATCATTCCCACCCACCTCTCCCCCCTCCCCCAACTTGTTCTAAGGGTCGGTCCCCATTATGTCCCTGGAATAATAACACTTTATATAATAGCCGAGTTATACTTCTGTATGGGTATCGGGGTTGTTTCGAACCACGGATTCTGTATGGGTGTCAGAATTTCGAACCAAAGCTCCGAGAGAGAGAGAGAGAGAGAGAGAGAGAGAGAGAGAGAGAGAGAGAGAGAGAGAGAGAGAGAGTATCTAGCTATCTACAAGTACCAACGACTTATAGGTAGCTAGGTAGTTGCTCTCTCTCTCTCTCTCTCTCTCTCTCTCTCTCTCTCTCTCTCTCTCTCTCTCTCTCTGAGAGCGAAAGAAAAAATCTTACAAACGGTTGGTTCCTTACCTTCCCTTACCTTACCTTAACGTCTGAACACGTCGAACCCCCGAGACCAGAGACTCTGACATGTTCTTTCGCCCCCGCAACACACAATTCAGGACATGAAGGCCGGATTACTACCAGACACACGATAACCGAACGCGAACCACCTCCAACAACTGGGGGAACACAGCCTCTCTGGATGAGGATCAGTGAGGCGAAAATATATCCAGGGATGACAGACCTGTTTACATTACCTCAAACCATCTATGTATCTATCTATCTATGTATATCTATCTTTATCAATATTCGTCTATCTATTCATCTCTATCTATCTATATGTCTACCAATCTATCTATCTATCTATGTATATCTATCTTTATCAATATTCGTCTATCTATTCATCTCTATCTATCTATATGTCTACCTATCTATCTATCTATCCATCTATATCTATCTATCTATCTATCTATATGTCTATCTATCTATATCTATCTATATGTCTATCTATCTATCTATCTTTCTCTATCTATCTATCTATCTAATTCTGGTCAATACCAGTTCCTTGACCATCCACCTTAAGTATACCATTATCTGCACTTGATCATAACACAGCTCGATGTATGATCTTAGCTTCCTCAATATTCCTTCTCAACCTGCCTGCTGATTAGCACTTTCCTGCCACAAGGGAAAATGACCTGTATGTGATTACCGTCTGTGTGCTGCGGCAAGACAGTCCTATACTAGAGTTAAACCCCATGAATCTTAACCGTGTGTATATGTAACGTGTCCTTACTCTAATCTCTCTCTCTCTCTCTCTCTCTCTCTCTCTCTCTCTCTCTCTCTCTCTCTATATATATATATATATATATATATATATATATATATATATATATATATATATATATATACCTCAGCCTATGTATCCATTTATCAACTTGTCACAGGCGGAGGATGTACACCCGGGTTGGGTGTGGTCCAACTGCCACGCCCAGGATCCAAGCCTATGTATGTGTGGATGTGGGCGTGCATGCGTGTTTATGTACGTTGCTTATGTACGGATATGCGTCCACACGTGTGTGTGTGTGTGTGTTGTACAAGTCTTTCTGTATATAAATCACTGTATGTGTGTGCGAGTACCTGTATATGCATTTGTATATGTTGTATGTTTCACAACACACATCATAAATATATATATATATATATATATATATATATATATATATATATATATATATATATATATATATATATATATGGGGGGAAGGTCTGAGAATTTGCTTTGGGAGGTGGGCTGACGGACAAGTATGGACCAGTGTGATACGCCCTTTTTACTAAACAGGAACTACACGAATGCCGGACGACAGTTTCGGCGGCGTCTAGGACTGTGCTGCCTGACATACGACACTCCATATAAATATTTTCTCATAGGCGTGAAGTGGGTCTCGGGGAGACACTGGGGGAGTGAGCGACTCGGGGAGATACCCCAGGTGGGGAGGAATCTATTCCCTGGCATCCACAGGTGTCAAAGGGGCGTAAAGGGATGATGACAGAGTTTAAACCGAGGCAAAAATGTATACATACATACATACCACATACCATTATGTGCTACAATCCTGTGTCTATTCGTCTTAAGATAATCCTTAATGCATATACCTTTATATATATCTCTTTGACCCGGTATCTGATACCCCTAAACTCGTAACACAGTTTCCTATATGGGGCTTAATGTTATATAATATAGGCGTACTATAATACAGTACCAGTGTGATTAATGACGATCATATAGTCAGATATATCATCCCTTTTTTTAATAGCGCCTATAACATACTTAAAAGAGATATAATCCACAGCTATATCTATATAATGGGCATCATTTATCTGTAGAACTTAAATGACCCTGGCCATACTGTACGTTAATTACATAAATATAATTACATAAATATAATTACATAAATATAATTACATAAATATAATTGAGTTTAGTTATGATACCCTAATGGGATGATACTTGCGATACCCCAATGGGTGACTAGAGATTTCAAGCTGGGTTCTCTAATGGGGGTGCTACTGACTTAATGGCCTGTGTCTAAACCAGTCTAACGACCCTAATGGGTACAGGAGACCTAATGGTCCTTGTTTAAACTGGTCTGACTAATCTAATGGGTACTGAAGATCTAATGCCTAGTGTCTAATGGAGCCTAACTAATGTAATGGGTAGTGCAGACCTAACGTTTATTATCTAACAAATATAATGGGTGTTGTCGACCTAATAATGGTCTGTTTAAACCAGTCTAACTACCCTTATAGGTACAGCAGACCTAATGGTCTTGTTTAAACTTGACTAACTAATCAAATGGGTACTGAAGACCTAATGGTGAGTGTCTAATCTAGTCTTACTAACCTAATGGGTAGTGTAGACCTAATATTGGTCTGTGTTGAAACCAGTAATACTATTCTAATGGGTAACACAGACATAATGGGCTGTATCTAAAACGTTTAACCACTTTAATGGGTGCCAAAGACATAACTGTCTGTGTTTCAACTAAACCAAACATTCTAATGGGTAACACAGACATAATGTTCAATGCTTAAATTAGTCTCCTTCCCCCATTAGGAAGCTAGAGACATAATGGTCAGTGATAAAACTACCCTAATTACTCTAATGGGTAGTACAGACCTAATGGTGGGTGTTTAAACTGTTCTAACTCCTGTAATGGGCACTGCAGTCTCAATGGTCTGTATTCAAACTGTTCTAACCAATCTAATGGGTAACTGTAGACTTAATGGTCTACGCAGAAACCCTTCCATCCAGTCTAATGGTTACTACAGATCTAACAAGTCTGATTCTAATCAGCACAAGCCGCTTCATTAAGGGGCATCCATTATGTCCTGTATGAATATATCAATTTAATCATATAAATAACTGAATTATATATATTATATATATATCCTGGCCTATATTTCCTATATCCATGACTGATTTCTATCACAGACGAGTTTAACGTGTAGCCAGATCCTACCACGTTGTTTTATGAGTAATATAATTGTGAGTGTGAGCTGAACTGACGATTACATTACTCAAGTTGATCGTCAATGTAATTGGTACGCGTAACACTTAAGAAGCAGCCGTGCTGAGCGACATGACATCTCCCATTACGAAATAGGGAGAAGGAACTGAAGTAACAACGATTTATATCATATATATATATGTATATATACAGCCCCCCAGCTTCTGGGGGACGGGGGAACTGGTCTAATGTAATTCACCATTTGTAATCCCCTCGTCTTGTAGGGGGGGAGTCGTAACAGTGCCTGGTCGCCTGCCTTTCCATCGATCAAGTCGATCGACCAGGTGATCTGTAATAGGCGGGGCTGTGACGTCAGAGAGAGAGAGAGAGAGAGAGAGAGAGAGAGAGAGAGAGGAGGAAGGAGGAGGAGGTGGAGGAGGAGGAGGAGGAGGAGGAGGAGGAGGGACTGCGGCCTAAAAGCTGGTGGGAGGAGCCTGGGATGACAGAGCGGCATGTCATTGGCGGATGGGCGGGGTGTCGACGTCATCGAGGCGGGGCCAATCGGTGGGTCCCCAAGGTAGCCGTCATTGCCAACTATGGCCTCGGCGGGGGATGTGTGGTCCATGGCTGGCTGGCTGGCATCCTCGGGTCTCCAGCTTCCGGATTGGATGTGTGGTTTGACCTAGATCGTCGTCGATCCATTTTTTTTTTATATATATATACATATATACACTTCTTGTGGTGCACCACGGATATGTATATATACATATACGATCGCGTACCTTCGAAATTAGCCCTCGCGGTGGAAAACTCTTGCGAGGCGAAAGACAACGTGTCTGAGATGAATGTATCTATGTAGAGATATATGTATCCTACGTACATATATACATATATATATGAGACCCACCCACCCTCCCATTCCTCTTGAGAGACGTGTGAAGGGAGGGTGTGTGTGTGTGTGTGTTGTGTGTATGACAGACGTGCCAATCACCATCATCCAAGACAGGAAAGGCGACCATTTATATAGATATGTATATATATATACATTTTTTTTTTAACTCCAGAAATGTTCAAAAAGTGAGCGACTGTTGTGGTGTCCTGTGAACATGCGTTCAGTTACCGAGTGAGCCTACAAGTTTGAACCCAAGAACCTAAATAGAGCATCAGGACTGAAAAGTGGCTTATATATATATATATATATATATATATATATATATATATATATATATATATATATATATATATATATCATTGGCACCTGTTAGGATGTGTAGCTTAAGTAAATAAAAACGGATTCCCAGTAAGTGGTTTTGATTATAGACTAATTCTATTAATACATTAGTTACTTAAATAAAAAAATATAAAATAAAACCGCCATAGAGAATAGAAAATGCTTGCATGCTATCTATAAGCTTTAACCTGTGCGTAACAACGTAATTGCTTACGTGATTGGCTTAATAATAACATTTCCCAGGCTTTCCAGCCCCAGCTTTCCTCTTAACTACACAAGTGTAGTTAACATGTGAGGGAGGAGTTGAATAGTAATAATAATAATAATAACTTCTTAGCTTTCCTTCACGAAGCTGTAGCTGACAGCTATTCATATTGTTCTCTGATCTTTCGCGCAAGCTGAAATTCAGAACCAGCTTCAATTCTTAAACCCATAGTGTATGATCAACGCATTTGAAGACATTGTGAATTTAATCCTCACACACACACACACACACACACACACACACACACACACACACACACATTCAGCTTAAGAATGTGTTTATCTCCAATCTAGTGGCTTCGTCCTTAAATGGAGTGTGTGTGTGTAGTCAGTTCTAGGCCATGAATAACCCGTGAATGGAACACTTTGAGTTACTGTGTGTATACCATGCAAAAAAAGAACAAACCTCACAGCCTTAAATCGGCTTCGCAAGGTCGTTTAAATTGTAAATTTCGGGGGAAAGGCACTACGACGGAGGGTTGGTCATTTTTCAAGACTTAACCTACACAGTTAGAACCCTGGGCCCCATTCTCTGAGGCAACACGATATATATATATATATATATATATATATATATATATATATATATATATATATATATATATATATATATATATATATATTTCTCTCCATGTGTAACATGCGGCCGTTCTCAATCGGAAGGCCAGAAGAGATAACTCATACCCAGGCAAGCTCAGAAAACTTCTCTTTCCAAAGTGGAACCTGATACCCCGCCCCTGAAGTGGAAGGTAAAGGGAGAAGTCCACCCAGACGAATCAGACGTTCATATTTTGAGACTGTGATGTTATCCCTCAGCAAGAGTCTAAGAAGAAAAAAAATCCTTTGAGCCTGCGCTGTAGCGACATTATGTACGATAAAACACGTTGCTTCACCGGGTCCTGATTATACCGAAACTGAAACGCGATGCTCGAATGAAACACAGGAATTATCACGGATGGTGATCTTGAAACTGTCACGTATGTTAGATGTTCACAGCTGGATTAATGATTATCTGTTAACTCAAAAGCATAGATTATATTAATCTATACGATCACTTATACATTGTTACATGAATCTAATATTGAAGCAGAATTCGTAAAACAAAGAAAAAAAAATTTAGTTATTTCCTATGTAACACGATGTACTTTGATACATAACCATAATCTATGCCAAACTTTTCACCTATATACCACGGAAATTACAAATTGCTAAATTCTCATCCGAGCGATACAGATGAGCGAGAAACATCTGATGAACGAGACACTGAGGGCAAAGTGCGACATACACACAGGTGCAGTGAATTTCTAACAAGCACATCTGACGGAAACAGTAAGACGGAGATGCAATATTCGAACACAACACGCACGCTCCCAGCACCGAGAACACGTCCGTCAGTGCCCATCAGAGTACGTCAAGGGAAATGAGATGTTTCCAGGAATATGGAAATCAAGGAGTAGAGATCGGTGATGGCAGACCACACTGACAAACCAACCTACCTCTCTCTCTCTCTCTCTCTGCCCTACCTCAGTGCGAGGGACGAAGGCTCAGCGGAGGCAACGCTCGCAACATACGGCCAACACATTCGGGAAGGCTTCGAGTCTATGGTGCTAATACGCACTGGAGGTCTAACCCACGCATGACAGGCAGCTCTGGGGAGACCTAGTAGATCCTCAACGCTGCGGTGGAGGTGCGACCAGCTGCTGCTGCCGTTCCCCAGACCCCGGGCAGGGGAGGGCAAACCTCACCCACGATCAATTTTATGCGCGTGGCTACTTACGTAAGCAGTAGTTGGCGGTGCCAGACAATTTACGGTCGGGGGCGCGGGTGCGGGGGGAGGGGGGCGGGGGCAAGGACGTGTTGAGCGTAGTAAGCCTAGGATTGAGGACGACGACGAAGGACGACGTAGAAGACGACGACGACGACGACGCCGCTCCTCCTCCTCCTCCTCCTCCTCCTTCGGCCGTAGGCATTGGGTTTGATGTTCAGGAAAACAGAAATTTTTACGACCCTGGCGCGCAACGGTACGATCCGATGGGGTGGTAGTCTACGACCTGAACCTCATCAGATATTCTGGTCACCATCGCCAACGCCCATCATCAAACCCGAGGGGTCGTGGCCTCGTGGTTAAAGAGGTCGTTAAGGGTCGTACCCATGTGGTTAAAGAGGTCGTTAAGAGTCGTACCCATGTGGTTAAAGAGGTCGTTAAGGGTCGTACCCATGTGGTTAAAGAGGTCGTTAAGAGTCGTACCCATGTGGTTAAAGAGGTCGTTAAGGGTCGTACCCATGTGGTTAAAGAGGTCGTTAAG
>NC_092265.1:8133133-8190633 GCF_036320965.1 Panulirus ornatus | reverse complement strand
TGAGCTTAATTATCGTTTCTGTTCAATTTTTCATCTGTCTGTCTGATTAGTTTTGTCCCATGCTAGTTTTCCAAGCTCGACCTGCATGCAATATGCTGATGAAGTATAGCAATACGTCTAGCGGAATATGTTGATGAAGTATTGCAACAACACGTTTAGCGGAGTATGGATGTGAGGCTTCCATACATGGTTGGCTATTTAAGTGTTTACACTTTCCCCCTTGACACGTGAAGTCATAAATCAAGGAGGGAGGTATAAAAAAAAAAAGGGGGGGGGGGGGTTGTGCTTTTGGTTCAAGTTGTTCTGTCACAATGACATTCTTAAGTTTTCTTGCTCTTGTAGCAGATTGCGAGTCTGAGGTCGGGTATGGGTTGTGTGCATCTGGTTTTGAAGGAAATGACGTTGTTGTGTCTCCTCACATCTATGTATTGCGAGCTACGTCAGTCGAACATAAAAGTATAACAAACAACCCCAGAAGGGGAGGCACACAAGCACCTCTAACGAGACAATCGGACTATCAGGCCGTGGCACCATCTGCCAACAACACGAAGCACACGTCACCCAACGACCGACTCGAACTGGCAATCTACTGCAGGAATATGAAGGGTTAGAATTTCCGCATGACAAACAACCTCAGCTGGAGGAGTAATTCCCTCCACAACTCCCACTTTAACATAAGAATTTGCATGTGAAGAAAGAGGAGCGTTTGGCAGACACCGCCACAACCATCCACCACCACCCTATTTTGTAACGTTTCAATATGCATCTCCAGCGAGGCGCATCCACCTCACACGCGGAAAAGCAACTTGAGACCAATTTGACAAGACAAGAGAGGGGTAGATTCAATGAAATGTCTTAAGCGCATTAAGGAGGTATAAGCGTTTTCACTTCAGAGGTTTCCTTATTCGGTACAAACTATCTCCATGACATGGGACAAGATCAGACACCAGTGTATCCCTTCGGCAGCCAGATAGAAACAAGAGACCATCTGCGAAAATGCGTGATGACATTATATAGAGGTGCTACCGGACTCTGCCTGTGTAGGTTTACAAACACCAGCGAAAAGGCACCTTCGGCGATTTTATAATATTCTTTTCCCAAAATTTTTCAGGGTCAAAAACCCCCTTATAAGCAATATCAGATAATCTTTTTTTTTTTTCGGAAACCCTGAATATCATCATTCATTCTTTCATCCTTCTTTCTTGAGCCAAAATCCTGGAGCTTCACTGGCAATACTGTGGCCACCAGCTTCATTTATTGATCGTAATCTTCTCGAACTCCATAAACTTTTCCTTAAATCACAAGAGAGAATATTCCAGCACCCCCTGATGGGTCTTCCCCGGAACTGGAAAACTCCGAGAAACCCCGATGATAAAACGTTGTTCTAAAATGACATTAGACCGAATTATATATCATTACTGGAACTCCAGCCTGTCGTCCGGGCGAATCTATCTTAGTTTTCGGAGCGCATTCATGGCCTGTAAGACGTGGGATCCAGAATTAACTCCTCATGTTATGGTAATTTACACTCGGTAATTCAGTCCGGTTCAGACCGTTCGATTAAGTTGTTCCTCCAGAGGCTGGTCGTACCGTTTCTGAGGCGTTGTTTCTGAAAGAAGGCTTTTAAAGTTAACTTTCTGAGGCGGTGTTTCTGAAAGAAGGCTTTTAAAGTTAACTTTCTGAGGCGGTGTTTCTGAAAGAAGGCTTTTAAAAGTTAACTTTCTGAGGCAGTGTTTCTGAAAGAAGGCTATTAAAAGTTAACTTTATTCTTCCTCGCCGCCTTCGAGGCGGATCGGATCGCGGCGTTCTTCAGAGAGAACAAATAACGCCAAAGTGGGACATTCGCTTTATAATCCGTTGTCGTTTTTCAGTGGGATAAAATCACTAACCTTAAAACATTTCTAAAGCGACGCGTGAACGCGTCTCTCGCCTCAATGGAATATACGCTGCAAACATATCATTATACCCTGTGGTCACATATTGTATGCTGGCGACGTCCCAGCGTCCGCCAACATACTTCGATGTGTCGAAAGCGTCTTCATCGAAGTAGGTCTGGTGCGAAGCGTCTCGCTGAGGATCAACGTCTTCAAATTTCATGCACTAAGACCACACCGTTAAGTGTTTATGATTATCATATATTAATTCAGGGGCTGCACCTCGTCCGCCCTAAAGAAAGAGTCCATAAAACTAAACGAGAGTTAAGAACTTGCATGATTTAAGTGCAGTGTACTGAGTAAACTGGCTTAAAAGTGTCCAGCGGTGAAGGAAGGAGCTCCAACAGTGACGCGATCGTTCGCAACAACTTTACCACTTAATCGAGAGTTCATAAACTATTCCTCTCCACCTCCCTCCCTCGCCAAGTGTCTGCTGGTAGCCAGCATCATGATTTAAGTGAGCCGAGTTTGGCCCAAGTGTCTGCTGGTGACTCAGTAAGCTACGACAGTTACACGATCTACACACCTCAGGGACGAAGGAATTTGGAGGCTTAGATGTTTTCTTCTCTTTTTTTTTAAATAGGCTAATTCTACCTGCCGCTCGTTTTGGAAGGCTTGTTAACTCCTTCCTGGTGTCTCGGCTTCTCTTCTTTGGCCCTTGTCTTTCTCGATGCTTTTATTTTTCTATCCGTTCGTCTTCCGTCGTCTTTATCATTCCACTGTCGCTAATCTGGCTAGTAAGTAGTCTGCTTAAAGAGCAGCTTTTATCACCTTTCTACACTGCATTTAGTATGCTTCAATATCGCCTTTATTAACGTGTGCGTCAATACCTTAGGATTTATTTGCCTTTGTTCGTCCATTTCTTGTCGACGTGATCTGTTTATCCTAACATTTCATCTTTTGTATTTATCTCAATCGTATATCAGTCCCTTGTTTTTGTCACCTGTCTCTCGGGTGTATATTAAGTGCGTCTGACGATGGCTCTGAGGAAGGGCAGGCAGTGTGTGTGCGTGTGTGTGTGAACTGCCCACAACACCTGGGCTGACACATGGCACGCTCGTAGAGAAATAGGTTGGGTTGGACATGGACCCACGTCAGCGGCGAGGCTAAATGCGCGTTCAGTTCAACTTAAGAATCACTTTATCGTTGCAAACTATCGCATGTTTTCCTGTGTATAGACGATGGGTTGCTGACCTGTTTATCTTTGCTGCGTTGCTACAATGGCCTCTTGTCTATACTCACTTTGCTCGATCGCTCCGCTGTGTTAGGAGCTACGCTTCGTGCACGCCCTGTTAATGGATTTCCCTCATGCTTGCTAAGCTGCTGGTTTGCGAGCATGAAGCGCTACCATCACGACCACCATTAATTCCTCCTGCTTGCTCATCGGTCATGTCGACAGCGACTGTACTGCAGTGCAACCTTATCTGCATTTTCTCGCTCGCTGCCGTTGTATTAGTTGATGAATATTCTACCATGCTATAACGGATGAATTATGGAGGGGAGGAGGAGGAGGGGAATGGGTGGTGGTGGTTAATTCACACGTGATTCTAATGGTCGTTGTTTCGTTATTGAATATATGACTCCTTTCGTATGGATCCATTTGGTCTATGTCGTTCTAAAGGACAACACCTGAATCTAGTTGCCACCGTCTGTATTTACGGTCAAGTAGCTGGCTTCATCATAGCACACATGAGGCCTATGGAAGGGAATGGGGAAGACAGAATGGTATATACTGAAATCGAACCCCTGCCGTGTTCTGATCTATGTGTATCTATTTATCTCCCTACCTCTATGACGAGTTTATATCTGTGTACCTCCCTGTATCTCTCTCTCTCTCTCTCTCTCTCTCTCTCTCTCTCTCTCCCTCTCTCTCTCTCTCTCTCTCTCTCTCTCTCTCTCTCTGTATATATATATATATATATATATATATATATATATATATATATAAGAGCGATCGGGGCTTGAACATGCAGGGGGGGGGGGTAAAGGGCGTGCACGGGATAGAGTGAACTGGATCGATGTGGTATATGGGTGTCGACGTGCTGTCAGTGGACTGAACCAGGGAATGTGAAGCGTCCGGGGTAAAGCATGGAAAGATCTGTGTGGTCTGGTTGTGGATAGTGAGCAGTGGTATTGGTGCATTACACATGACAGGTAGAAGATGGATGTGAGCGGATGAGGCCTTTCTTCGTCTGTTCCTGGCGCTACCTCGTTAACGCGGAAAACGGTGATTAAGTACGAATTATATATATATATATATATATATATATTCATGTCTGGGATTAACACAGACATGTCAGCTACTCCAATGAGAACTCGGTCGGCCGGGGGAACAGCAAAACGGAATAGGAAACAAAAAAGAAAAATTCCACACCAACATAATGCACAGATCCCAGCTTTTACCGTATAATGTCCGCCGCATGCAGCCTGGCGGCATCAAGGACGAACCCAACTCCCGGGGATTTTACCCACAACGCCTCCTCAAGTTCTGCCCCAACTCTTACTTTTGTTTTCTCCCAGATGCCCAGAAAATCGTTTTAAATCTATCGGTTTTAACTGTATGTATGTATGTATGTATGTATATATATATATATATATATATATATATATATATATATATATATATATATATATATATATATACACACACACACACACACACACGTATGTGTACCAGCCCTGTCATGAACTAGTGGCGCGAGGAAGTATAGACGAAGGAAACAAACACAGGACCATAAACTCCGAAACCTGAGGTACCCCACCCTGCAGACTGCGATGAGGAGGGAAGTCTATAATTTTGGGGTTGGGAAGCCTCCGGACATCACGATCTAACCTGAGGAGAAAGTTGCCATACTGCAAGACAATCACCAGTCCTTCGCCCATTACACTTAGTCCCATTACTCCCCCCTCCTCCCCCTTCTTCTTTTTTTTTTCCACTCGATTCAGGTAAATCTCAATCAACGACAGAACTGTACAGTTTGATGCATCCTCTTTTTTTTTTTTCCCGGTTTTCAATATCTAAAGTGGTTTAGTCACCTTAAGAGCTGATCCGAACCAAGGGGTTCGGCTGCGCGAAAGGATCAAGTGACAAGGTCATCATCGTCTTTGTAGCGGGACTCCAACACATGTAGACGTGGCAACGTGTGAGCGCGAACAGTATGAGCTAAGCTTCGAATTGGTATTCGAACCAGATGTTAGTCTGGTGTGCTTCCCCGAAGATGATTAACAGTCCATACCACCGAGGGACACACGACCAGGAAATTCAACTGAAGGTTTGTATACAACGACATATTTGGTATCCCAGAGGCCACAGAGCCCTCAGGTTCTCTTGTCAGTAGTGAGCTGCTGCTGGTGGGTGGGGAGAGAGAGAGAGAGAGAGACAGGGTGTGTGTGGGGCTTCGAGGCTCAGAGGGATGATGGCTTCGATCGTGGCGATGAAAAGGTGTTTGATGATAACACACCCACCGGTGTCGAAACCGGCGTTCGTGGCGACCTACGCTCGTAAAGAACCAGTTTAGATTGGGGGGGACATCTCTCGGGGCCCGGGGATTACAAGAACCCCATGCTAAAAGTAGGCTATTTAGACGGGAAATTAAGGAGGTTTACGTCTCGTTGCTCAAGTATGGGGGCAATAAGTAACCCACGTTTATCACACGCGAGGAGACGAATGAGGCCGTAAATACCCAGAAATTTACAACCATGGCGTTGATCCAGTAGGCTGCACCCTGCAGGACTTGAACTCCAGCGAGAATTTATGATTATTCGGTTAAAACCTATGATCTGGGTGTAAACATACGACCTCATTCAACGACACACACACGCAAAAAGGTAATATTGTGCGGCTACATTTTATCAAGTCCATTGGTGTCGTGGTCGTGGATGTAAAATCGTATTGTACGTATGTAAGACGATATAAGTGTGGTATGAGTAGTTCAAAGTATGGCATCACACGGGGATACGATACGTTTCAGTAGCTTATCGTTTGGTAGAAGATATTCAGGGAAGATCCTACATAAACATCATTATCTTCTCTGAAGATTACGTTATGGTACATGACCCTTGCTAGCACCTCACGAGTTAGGAAGTGATTAATGGGAGACAAAATAAGCACTTCATCATCTCGTAGCTGTTAAAAAAAAAAAGATAAGAGCCTCTTACCATCGAACTTTTCACCGAAAAAGACGTCATTATGTCGCTATCGGAGATATCTAAAATATCACCGTCGCACATAAAACAGGGACTCGGCCTGATACCTGATACAAACTAATGCCTCATTTCCATGACGCAAGAGAGAAAAAAAAAGAAAATACATAAACACGTACGAAAACAACGCGGAGGACTGTTGTGATTTCAGGTACTCTGGCTCGGCATATCCCACACCTTTGTATACCATCATCCAAAACTCCCAGCAGAATCTTAATTACGTCTTTATTTACGTTCGGAAGATCGTGAGGTTCTGAAGGATGTTGGGACAACGGGCGAGGAGCCCCTCGCTACGAGGAACTGGTTAATGTAACGTTAGACAGAATGCTTAGCTAATTTGCTACCCAGTTGACCTCAGCATCGATCCTGCTGCAGGATGTCTAGGAAGTAGAAGACTGTCTTAAATAATCTCGTTCCTCCTTAATCACTCAACTACGTTGTTGCCTCTCCAGCCAAAAGTGCCCTATGATTAGATGAATGCTGTGTATCATTAAACATTCACCATGCTTAATCTTTCCAATGGCAAGCGTAATTTAGCGTCTGCCAACTTCACCGTATACCAAGAGAGTTCACTCAGTGTGGTGAGAGAAGCATCACAGCCAATGCACAAGGGAGTGGAAGTTCTTGCCGTATATTCTTGTCTGAAGAACATACGTCACAACGAAGAGTGTACGACAACACATAACTAATGAATCGTGGGAGAAATAAAACCATTTATTGGTGGAAGTCTACGAAGAACAAACAATCGACAAGAAGCCTCTCTTCCTCTGTTCCAGGCGCTACCTCGCTAAAGAGGGTCACGGCAATAAAAAAAAATGGAGAGAGATATATATGTATGTAGTTATTTTTGGCAGTCCCGTCTACGAAGCCGCCCACGCTGTAGCATTCCAGGGACAAGCCATAACTCAAAGAACGTATTCCAGAACCTCCCGCTCGTGCGCAGATAAGGGAAAGGTTAAAACATTCCGGTTTCGGACCTGGGCACATATCCCTCAAGGTCGCCGTCGGCTGCGCTGGGCTCGATGGGCATTTCTGAAGCAATGCAAACCAGCAGGACGGAACTGGTCTGGGCACAAGCGAAACACAAATGGGATGAAGAACGATGTCTTATCTCTCACAGTGATGGCTTATCTCTCACAATGATGGCTTATCTCTCTCTTTCCACCTGGGAGAGAGAGAGAGAGAGAGAGAGAGAGAGAGAGAGAGAGAGAGAGAGAGAGAGAGAGAGAGAGATGAGAGCAGTGAAGCATCTCCAGTACCCACATGACAATCCCGTGGAGTCGGTGAAAACAAGCGAAGGTCAAGAAGCGTACCCGAGTGTGTTACGTCATGCTCCCCCCCACGCAAAGATGGAGGTTTGAGTTCAGAGTCCTATCACATGATGTGACACATACATACCTCGTAACCGGGCTACACGTGTTTGTGTGTTTGTGTTTGTGTGTGTGTGTGTGTGTGTGTGTGTGTGTGTGTGGTGGACGCGGGTTACGAGTTCTCCCACCAAGGATTACCGACGGTAAACGGAGGCAGGCAGACGACGTCGTGTGGCGTGGCGTTGACCTACCGTCTAGACTGGCCTTTGGCGTAAGCTGGTCTGGGGGGGGGGGGATTTTTGTGTGTCCGTCCTCTCTCTCTCTCTCTCTCTCTCTCTCTCTCTCTCTCTCTCTCTCCAGCTATCTGACGAGACCAACCGAAGCTTTGGTTTACGGGAGAGAAATCAGAATTTTTTTTTTTTTCCTTGGGGGTGGGGGGGCAGAAAAGAGGTTGTGTGTGTTGGTAGCTTTTCACGAAAAAGGATTCGAGTGTTGATGGCTTTTTTCTTTTTTTTTTTTTGACGAAGTGGTGTAAACAGCAAGAACGAGGCAGGACTCTTGTCAAGCTTACTGAAGACACAGACTTAAGGGAGAGAGTCACCGAACTTCAAAATGGAAGCGAAAGTCTTTATAAAAGTTTTAAGAAAGACCGAGGAGGATCACATCTCATTATAACGAAAAGAAGAAACTCTAATCCTGTCACGAGAGTGAACTACCGGGATCCATTTTCAGAGGAACAACAACAAGAACAAAAAACAGCGTGCAACAAAAAAACGAAAACAAAAACCAATCTCAGGATGCCATAAGTGTGGGAGGAGAGATGGGTAAAGGTTGTAGTTGTGACTGTGTTGTTGGTTGTGTTGTTGTTGGTCGCCCTGGGGGCGGGGGGGGGGCTTAAGGTGTGTTTTCTGTTTTTGCACACGAGGAACCAAAGAGTCCTGCCTGACCTTGAGACTTCGTGATGGGGAAGTGTTAAAGGCGACGTAGTGTGGCAGGGAGTGGATACACCGTGGGTATGAACTGATCGTGTCGAAGATCAGAATGAAGACAAATTGGGCGATGTGCTACAAGGAAAAATGAGCAGTAAACTCATTCGAGAAGACACACACACACACACACACACACACACACACACAGACACACACATATATATATATATATATCCGACTGGTTGTTCACCCTTGGCTATGCACAAGATATAGGAAGATCCACACTTGCCTTGCCTCTGGAGGTTACGTAACGATGTTACATGAGAGCGGGGTCTTCCGTTACATCTTTGTTGTACATGCTTCTTTTCCCAATGTTTACGGTGCAGTTTCCCTGGACTGTGTGTGTGTGTGTGTGTGTGTGTGTGTGTGTGTGTGTGTGTGTGTGTGCGTAAATGCCTATCACTATGGATGTGTCCCATTTATCTCAAGGTCTGGAAGCTAAGTTATGGAGTTTTGTGTACAAACACACACACACACACACACACACACACACACACACACACGTACCCTGCCGCTGGAGCCAATTTATCTTTTGTTTATATAACTCCGACACTTCACTCCACAGAAATTACGTGTTTTTAAGCGAGGCAAAATAAGTAGGGATTTCTGACTATTACTGAACCTAGATTACATCGCAGATGGCATAAATCACAGCACAACAAGGGATATGCTTAGAAGTAAATCTACATATGATTAGACGTTATTAGAGGTAAAACCACACAGGAGGAAAATTCATATATGTGATCAGGTTTTCCGCTTTACGCTCACAAAAATTAATGATAAACACAGTGAAAACTTTCACACACACACACACACACACACACACACACACACACACACACACACACACACACACACATACTTAAAATAAGAGACAATTAACATGGATAGGAACTGGGGAATGGATTCTCTTAAACTCGCGTTCTATCCTTTACTAAAGAAAAACAGGAACAGGAGGAGGAACCAAGTGATGACTGGCTCTGGCTGTGGTGTCTGAATACACTCGTCTGTACTGTACGGAGTAGGTAAACATGGGAAAGAAGGGATGGGAGTCAAAACCCCCCCGGTATTACATGCGAACATTACGAGCGTGTGAGGAAGAGGATGTGCCCATGTGACCATACTGACATAGCGTGGGTCACACAACCCAGGTCACCAGTTTGTACTGACCCGGTAATGGAAGTGTCTGTGACTTCGGATACGCACAGCTCTTCCGGCATGCCCGTGGTGTTCCGGGCACTATCCGGAGGGCACTACCATGGTATACGGGTGCTTAAGTGTCCGAGGCAGTTCGAGATGTTGATAAGCCATCAGCGTATCTTATATGGGGACAGAAGGAAGGAGGAGGATGAATGAGCATACAACAGCTCAAGAAAGCTGTTCCAGTGACGATGACTGAATACAATGTCCAATCCTGAACACCTTCAGATCCTCTTGTACCCACAGGAATCCCATCGCTGAAGCGATACGAGGAGACGCAGTTCCTCGCCGATAGAATATCATTGCGTCCCAACCCCCATCCACTGACGAGCAGAGAGCAGAAGGAGTTCATAGTCTTCCATCTCTCTCTCTCTCTCTCTCTCTCTCTCTCTCTCTCTCTCTCTCTCTCTCTCTCTCTCTCTTTCTCCCCATCCCCAGGAACGACCTGCCAAAGCCCATGGGACGGCAACAAGACACCAGCCTTAACAGAGCTACGTATTGATAGACTCATCCATCTCGTCAGGTAGGAAGATATTGCATATGATAATAAGCCACGGGGCCGGTCCTCCACACCGCTACGGCAGAAGGAGTTCAAGGTGGTGTTGATATGGCTTCATGTGAGCGTATTTGGAACGCGTCCGTGTCGATGGCGTAGACCTTTAACGCCAGCGTTTGGGGGGGCGGCCGTTCCCCCAAGCTTCGAGCCATAACTAAAAAGCACTGCGGGAGTCGAGGGGGAGACAACAGTGGTGTATTGGGCGTGAACAATGATCGAGAGCTTTTGGAAAAACATCTGAGCCGGTGGATCCCACACGAAGAAAGCGGTGAGGAGCGAAAAGGAGAGGGATGTATTGCTGTAAAAGATGTTATAAAGAAACTGAGGAATTAGAGATGTACTACGTAGGAGAGACAAGGGACACTAAAGCCAAACAGCACTGGAAAGGTACAAGAAAGCATGGAATGGGCATAGCAAGATGGGAAAGGAGAAACAGAGGATCTTTGAAAGGAGCATCATGGGAAGGGAGGAATATAATCCAAAATCTTTCCATAGATTAATGAGGAGTAACACTGTTAGTCAAAGAGCAGCCAATCAAGGCTATGGAATTCAAAGGGAACTGCTGTACAGGATCATCTAAAGATATTCGAGGAGTGGAATGATAATTACCACATGTGTTTTCACAGTGGAAGGTCCTACAACTCCCAACACCAGTGAGATTGCAGTGGAAAGGAGACCTTGGGGAGATGAAAAAGAATGCTAAACGTCCTTGACCAATTTATGGTCTTACTATCGCTTCTCCACGCATGGTGAGGTTTGCAACTACGATATACAAGGAGTCTGAAATGTCGTTCACTATGGTGCTTTACTGGAACTAGAATTAGGAAGATATCAATTGATAACTTTAAGTGTACTGCCGTTTCTATTATATCTATAATTACTTCAAAATCAATTTCTGTGAAAGATCTCCGTTGTTGTATCGGTCAGTTCTAAAGGATTCTGCAGCCCAAGGTTGCGCTACTCTCTGTTCTATCATCCAACCACAAGGAATGGTGCTACCACAGCAAAGGCTCGTTACATCTGCCTACCAGACTCTTTCGCCACCACAACCAAGACCTGTTCTCACCACCTCAACCAAGACCTGTTCTCACCACCACAACTAAGACCTGTCCTCACCACCACAACCAAGACCTGTCACCACCACCACCAAGACCTGTTCTCACTACCATAACCAAGACCTGTCCTCACCACCACAACCAAGACCTGTCCTCACCACCACAACCAAGACCTGTCCTCACCACCACAACCAAGACCTGTCCTCACCACCACAACCAAGACCTGTCCTCACCAACACAACCAAGACACAGGCTCTTAACAGCCACCCAGTCGACCAGTTCCAACCGTAATCCAGGCCAATGTTCCTCCAGCCATCGAGGGGGAACTGTAGCACTACCGAACTCCATGAACCTGTGATCAGACCTGGTCATTACCACACCTACTCTTGCGCAACCAACAGCCACCCCACACGTAGACACGGACCACCACCGCCTCTTCCCTCCCTCCCTCCCACGTACCTCAGGCCACACTAACTCACCCCTTCATTACGCTCCCGAAATACTCACACGTAATGCGACGGGACCACGCACCCTGCTATCACCGGAGAGACACCGAGGTCTACTTGCCCCTTACGCACCTCTTGTGACTATCCCCAAATGCGTACTAGCCACATACGCACCTCCTGTGACTACTCCTCCTGTTCTTAATAATACACCAACTCATGTTACCCACAATCTGCTGGAAACTTGGATAGTAAGACATCACTGTAAGCATCCGAGAGGCAGTACAATTCCTTCTTCCTTAACGTGGGGGAGAAAAAAAGAATATATATATATATATATATATATATATATATATATATATATATATATATATATATATATATATATATATATATTATCTCCCCCAACATCTACATCCACATAATCTCCCCCACCACCAAATCATCTCCTCCCCAAACGAGCAATCTCCCCATCCTACCACTCCCCCATCCTCCTATTCCTCCCTAACTGCTGAGCCCCGGCACTTGACGGATACGATTTTAATCGCGAGAGTAAATTAATGTTCATCTACTACAGGGTTGAAAAAGAGAAAAAAAAAAGAACAAACAAAAAACTGAGAGAGAGAGAGAGAGCGAGAGAGAGAAGAGAGAGAGAGAGAGAGAGAGAGAGAGAGAGAGAGAGAGAGAGAGAGAGAGAGAGAGAGAGAGAGAGGGAGGCCAGTGTGCTGCCTTTCTCCTACGACTCTGTCCGTGCCCGGGGAGCGGGGCCGCGACCACCCACACGGCTGCATTTTTAACGCACACGGGCCTCCAACTTCCCAATTTGTCCGGAAAAGAAAGGGCCGAGGCTCGGATAATGACGCCCGGGATCCACGGCAGAGCCCTTTAATGATACCCTGGCTCACCTCCTATGGTTAGGGCAGTGAATGATGGGCCCTGTGTACAGTGTGTAGGGCGAGCTGGGCAAAGAGGAAGGGCATTATCATGAACTCAATGAAATGTCCGTCATTATATATCATATAATTTATATATATATATATATATATATATATATATATATATCATACAAACAGGCGTCCTCTTTCACTAAGGGGGTCTGACATCATAACCCTAGGTCTCCCACCCCCCCAACTATCTAGGGGTCTCCTGTAGACTTCAAGGCTGCGCTGAATTCGGTAGCAGGGGCAGGATGTCGACGATACGATCCTTTGAATCAAGGAGTTCTTTGAGAGGACAGTACACACACACACACACACACACACACACACACACACACACACTCTCTCTCTCTCTCTCTCTCTCTCTCTCTCTCTCTCGCTTTCCTCAACTGACGAAGAGAGTGAGTCTTCCCTCGCCGTGCTGAAACTGCCACAAGAGGAGTCCAGCGACATCTATATATATATATATATATATATATATATATATATATATATATATATATATATATATATATATCTCACCACGAGAAATAATGCGCGGAAACGATCACCTACGCAACCCACGTTGCGTAAATACTAGGTCAACAACGAAGGCTGTATATATATATATAACAAAAAAAAGAAAAATAGCAACGCCTACGGCAGCGTCTCCGACCGTCGACCTTGTGTATCTTCTGCTGATTGTCAGGTGGGGACGCCATAACTCACCGTGGGTTGTACAGTCCTCAAAACACGCGGCGGGCGTGAGCAACGACGGGTCGGGGTTGAGGAGAGGAGGTAGGAGGATAGGCCTCTTGGTAACACACACACACACACACCTGCCAGCCAGTAAGCCAGAGGGAAAATAAAACGACACATTACAACCGACGACCCCTTCTTCCTCTCCCACTTCCTCCTCCTCCTCCTCCTCCTCTACCTTCCCTTCATCCACAGCTTGAAAACCACCTCCTCCTTACCTCCTTGGGTGCGACAGGTGGTGTGGGTACAAGGGTTGTGAGACGGTACACCGGCTACATGGGGTAAGTGGTATCATACGGGACAGCAGAACGGTACGATGGTACGCCGATGGAGTCTCGTCCCTGGGGAGGTGTCAGTGGTATATAATGTCACGAGGCGTTGACATCGGTACGCTGTACCATACTCGATAGCAGAAGACGGTGCGACGAGTCGGTAGCGATCACGTTGCCACAGCGGTACTAACGGTGAGATAAAAAGGGGGTTGTATACCGTGATGTCGAACTCCCCTTGTATAGCCCTTCTATACGGGACGCTGATTTGGCCCGTCTATAGTGAGGGGTAGTTTATCTCTTGCTCCGTCTGTCAGTTATGTATCATTTACAACCCTTCCTCCACTATCAACAGAACCTCATCAGTTTCTGTACCATCGAATATTTTCGTACCATCCGTCATGTTCTATTCCCTTATCTGCTATCATCTATCAATCCCAATAGTCGAACCCTTCATCTATCATATCTTTCATCTGTCTATATCTATATACCCACCGCCAATTGGGCGTTACCTTCTACTCACTATACATCTGCAATATATTGTCTTTGGCTCTGAAGAAATCTGGTGTCTACTTTCCCCTCCACAATGTTTGCCCAATCTACCATCCCAGGACACCTACTGTGTTTCTCGCTGTCGACTTTCTAACCATCCCTCGCTACACTCTACTAACTTCTACCAACCTCCCGTCTACTGTAATAGGGATGACCGTCTCCCACGAGTTGTTCATTGATTTCTGTCTACCGCATGCTCTTCATGGCCAACGATCTAAGACCTACTGTCTACCATCTACTACAGTCCAAATCGTCTCCTACGCTCTACATGCTACATGGCGTCTATTTCTCTACTTTACAATCTACCCGCACCTTCTCTTTCTACATCTTAACGTCTATTTTCTGTCTAACAATCAACTACAATGTTTCATCCACTTACTCCACCCCGTCTATCATTCTATTGCCTACGTCCTACGTAGTTCTCGCTGCCTTGCCCATCCTGTTGTGTGTGTGTGTGTGTGTATATATATATATATATATATATATATATATATATATATATATATATATATATATATATATATATATATATATATCATCTGGTCCACAAGGCGAACCACCGCGTTGGGAGGGTGAGAAAACCATCCCCCCCCCCCTCCACACGTGAACATCACCGGCCGGCAAAATAACACCACTTCTTATAACTACAAGATGAGATACAACACGAAATTACTTACATAAGCCGGTAACTGACGATCGTCAGCCTCTATCATTTAGTTCGATGTAGATTAAGGACCGGTCCTTTCCCCCCACCACACACACACACTCACCTCCCTTTCTCTCGGGCTTCGGGATGTCTACCAATATTTGCTAATTTGCATACCGGACTCGCGGGCGATATGACGAAAATGGATGGGTCCCTGTTTTTTTTTCGGTGGGGGAAGGAAGGGGGAAATGGCTGGGGTAATGGGGGGTGCGAGGGAGGGAGGGAAGGGTGTGTGATCATCATTAATGCCTTCTGAATATTATTTTTTTCTACGCCGAGAAAATGATTTTTCTTTCCCCCTTGAGATCCTAAGAAACACACGTTCATGTGGATATATATATATATTGAAAGTAAGTTACTCCTGGAATCCACATAGTTAGTGCTGGGCTACCTGGTGCTATTGCCTCCCGGTGGGTGCCAAGGCTAATCCTCCGTTCTGAGCTCGTTTCGGATCGAAGACACAAGCAGAAAGGTTCACGCTTTGTTGCTGGTCTTCTTCTGCGCCCATCACTGGGGAGGAAAAAAGGTGTTCTATCCTAAGTTCAATCGGACCTTGCCGGTGTCAGATCTGGTTCGAAATCGCGCCAGAAGTCTTACGTGCGCTCTTGAGGGGATCAGCTCGAAGGCGAGGGCTAGTCAGTGGCTACCGAGAGAGAGAGAGAGAGAGAGAGAGAGAGAGAGAGAGAGAGAGAGAGAGAGAGAGAGAGAGAGAGAGAGAGAGAGAGAGAGAGAGAGGTAAAAAGACGAGAGGGTGAAATAGCTCTGGGCTGCACCACAGCTTGGGAGTGTCTAGCGTCGTGGCAGAGCGGTAAGGTAGGGCAGAGGAGGGGGGCGAGGCTGGCTGGCCAGTCTGGTGAGTCTGTAGGAGGAGGACGAGGAGGAGGCGGAGGTGAGGGAAGGGACGATGGGAGAGGTGAGGTGGGAGAACTGCCACACACACACACACACACACACACATACATACTCATCGCCCTGAACACGATACCGTCTCTAAGGTAACAAAAGAAGATCTCAAACATAAACACTCCACCGTATAGGCATAAGTAACACACACCCCCTTCCCCTTTGTACGTCTGAATCCCCTTGAGAGTAACGTAACTAACCACTGCAACCCCACACAGTGGGATCCGAGACCCTGGATGTACAATTCAAACCTGCTGAAACGACTTCACATTATATTTCTCATGGCTTGCGAGGGGAAAAAACAAAACAAAAGCTCCTGGCTTACTCATGGAGATAACCATCTCGATTAAAGCGGTTATTAAAGAGTTGAGAATGTTATCTGACTGGCTGGTATATCTATATCTATATTGTTATTATTGTACATAACCTCAGCATCGCCATTTATGGGGCTCCTGCACATCTCGAGGAGGCTGCTGCACTACGATCAGCAGCGGGGAAAGTATGGGTGGTTCCTTCGAGGGTCGCGCAATTCTTTTGGCTCTCGTCACCTGACGATGAGGAAGGACCTCGCCAAAAAGGCGTCTCTTTCGCTCGCGGTGGAACCACAAGTGGGTGGAGTCCGGTCCCACCTCTACATCCACATGTACGTATGTATGTGTGTGTGTGTGTGTGTGTGTGTGTGTGTGTGTGTGTGTGTGTGTGTGTGTGTGTGTGTGTGTCTGTCTGTCTGTGTGTTCAAGAATAGTTAGGAAGTATTTTACAAATGACGATAATACTGTAAGAACTTCCTACATGCATGAGTAAACTCGACAGATAAATTACCTAAATTATCAGTGTTCACGAGGCAGAAAAACTGCACACTGACTTCCTGTTGAGGAGCGGCCGCGGTGCAAGGACGCGAAGGATACTGAGAGAGAGAGAGAGAGAGAGAGAGAGAGAGAGAGAGAGAGAGAGAGAGAGAAATATATATAAATCGCGCCACAGAAATCATGAAATTGATAAACACCCGCCATCATCAAGCAGTCACTACTATCATTTTCCTATGTTGTGCAAAGAGAAGACATTTCTTTAAATTGTTTTTTTGAGCCCCCCTTAAAAGTGTGTGTGTGTGTGTGTGTGTGTGTGTGTGTGTGTGTGTGTGTGTGTGTAAAATTTTCACTGTCGCTCAATAAGAAAAAAAACCCACTGTGGTCCACCACTGTTTTGTGGTAAATACGGCGGTAGCTAAAGAGAAAAAAAGATCTTTTTTTTGGGACACATTTGGCCGGAATATCTGGAAGCACTCGTTTCTCGCAAGAGATCCCACAACCCTCGACTTCTTTGTCCAACACGTCATATGAACCCTTATGCCCAACATTGCAACACCCCAAAATGAGGACAATTCGACACACGCTCCTCATTTGGCCCCCCGTTTTCGTTACCAGGGGTACCGCGCGCGCCCAGCGAGTGTGGCCTACTTCCTGAGAGCTGCGGAAACCACCTGACTTAAGAGGGGCTTCTGGGGCAGGAAGTAAGGTAGGACACACACACACACACACACACACACACACACACACACAGGTGTTAATGGTGTTACCGGACTACACCTGCCTGTGGTTGGCACCGCAAATGAAACGCATCATTCGCAAACCTGTGCCATCGTCAGGGAACGTAAAGGAGTACAATCTTCTCTAAGAGCTTGTGGCACCAAAAGGAGTCCTTACTTTCCCTGCAGCTGATCGTTGCGCAGCCTTCAAGCTTCAAGGAGCCTTATGGAAGGGCTCCTGGGATATTATATATATATAGTCTTTATAATCTCTTCGCAGGAAATCTACATAAACGCTGATATACGGGAGGGAGGAGAGTGAGCGAACATGGATGTGGGTCAGGAAGGACATGTGGTGTGTGTGCTTAGGTCAGAACGACCCTGGCTGGTACAGAGGCTGGCTGGCTAATGGGTTACATGAGTCGACAGCAACAGCAGCAGCAGCAGCTGGACGGTGGAGGGAGCTGTGGCATACATCGTGGAGAGGGAACAATGTTCCGGTCGTATTTCATATTTTCAATTCCTTTTCCTTTATTTTCTTAATCCTTTTTTTTTTTATCTACTCCCTTTTTTTGATACTTTTCGTCCTTATTCTTTTTCGTTACTGTTTCTACACTTTTTGCTTCAAATTCTTTTTCTTCCTCCTTTTTCTCTTGCTCTTCTTCATTCTCTTCTTTCTAGTCTTATTGATCATTCTCATCTCCTCTTCCTTCCTCTTTTCTTTCTCCTCCCTCCTTCTTCCTCTCCTTCTTCCCACTCTTTACCACATATCATCACCAACACCGCCTTTGATCCTCTCCTCTCCTTCATATTTCTAATACCTTTTATTTCTCTCTTCCTTCTCCTCCTCCTCCTCCTCCTCCTTCTTCTTCCCCAGCCACACCATTAACTAATCACGTGCCTTTTTAGTCTTTCCCACTTACCATAATCATCCACCCACTGCCAGCCCAGCAACCGGCCCTGTCAACCCCTGCAGCCATTCTCAACCATGTCGTGACTCTACCATATCAATCTTAGGAGATTATATGCTGTGTCAGGCACTCACAGTGGCCGGGGTTCCCTTCCTCCTCAGACCAATCAGAGGTTCGGGAACGTCTCGTGGCCAGTCAGGTAGTGTTGCGGGAGTGCTGTTCTGATTGTCTGCTACATAAGAGTGGCCTACAACCCTTATTCTTCTTCTTCTGATTCCTCAAACCAGTGTGAAGAGAGATTCAGGAGTATCATCTAGCTATTTTGAAGGTGCTCTGATCCCCTTCTTTGGTCTTTAGCCAATAAGAGGGATGGGAGAACCTTCCTTCCTCAGAGGTCTTTAGCCAATCAGAGGGATGGGGGAACCTATATTCCTTAGAGGTCGTTAACCAATCAGAGGGATGGGGGAACCTATATTCCTTAGAGGTCGTTAGCCAATCAGAGGGATGGAAGAATCTTCCTTCCTCAGAGGTCGTTAGCCAATTAGAGGGGTTGGGGAACCTTCCTTCCTTAGAGCACTCAGAGTCTGGGCAACGCCTCCTAGCAAGCCAGTTGCCGATCATCTTAAATCCCACTCCACCGGTGATCATTAGCCAATCAGTGATTAAAGATACATCTCCTTCGATGACCCTCAGGACCCCTTTCTTCTCAAAGGCCAATCAGGTGAGTGATGTCCCTTGCCCATCGGCCGATCAAAATGATCGAGAACACCTTCTTACCTTATTTACACGATCAGAGACACCGTGATCATCACCTTCCATACACACAAACAGGAGTGCGGAACTATCCTCTTCCCTACACAATCAGGACATCGAGAACTTATTCATTATCGATTCATATCATCGGATGTTCTCCTCATCTTCATTCAGACGAAGGAAGAGGAGGAACACCTACATCTTCGTCGCAAAAAAGAAAAGAAAGAAAGAAAGAAAAAAAAAAAACGTTTGAGGTTCCTACTACTTCATCACAGTCTGCCAATTGGAGACTATAACGAGCCTTGAGTTACTGGGGCCAATAACTGTGGTGGACTGGTTATTGGAGGAGGAGGAAGAGAGAGGGGGAGGGGGGCAGGCTGCCAGTTGACCCGTCCCTAAAAGCATATAATGAGAGACAGTTATGAGAACGAGGCGGGGGTGTTACCAAGAACGATGTATATAACTATATACATCTACCTCCCTACCTAACCTTCCGGTCATTTACCGTGATAAAGGTTGTATTGATTTCATATTTCGATGGCAGTAACTATAAAGTGGGGCCACCCCTAGACATTAAGAAATCGGTCTCGCATTCGAGCTCACCAACCCTCTACAGAGGCAAGACGAGTCGTACTGAACATTTCAATATCCATCGGACACATCCGGTGCCATACTTTTTATTTTCATCCACCGTGTACGTTACATCAGAAAAAAAAAGAAGTCTATGCACAATAAATTCATCGTGACCTTAAACTTAAATCAATAATACTTTTCGTATACTTCGAATCTTTCGATAATGTGTATCATTTGTCTATCTCATCATCGTTGTACCATGTCTTGTAGAACGAAAAAAGAAAACGTGTGAGAAGTGAATCACTACCCCTAAACCCCCTCAATTTCGACTTTTCATAATCTTTTTTTTTTGATAAGGACTTGTGAGATTCATGAGTCCCGGGGACGTAGTTCGAATCCCAGAACCTGTCAAGAGGAGGAGGAGAAGGGACGAAGAGAACGTGTGACGTAAAGACTTTGGGCCAAAGAGGATCTCACGCCGACTCACGAAGCCTTCTTTACAAGACCCGCTACGCCCAGCTCCGGAGGACACACCAAACAAAACCCGACAGCGAACTAACAACCCTTTACTCAAATCCCTGGGATTTGTCTCCCCGAGTAACGGCCAGTTTGGGTCCCCTGAACGACCCACAACCTCTCACTCGCAAACCACCACCATACTAATCTACTAACTAACTGGTCGCTGCAGGTAACCATCATCTGACTGGTCATGCTTGCTGGCTGGCTTGCTTGCTGCTTGGCGAGGGCCTTGTCGGTCCTTGGATAATGCATGTGTGCTTGGTCTCAAACGGGCGTAAAAGGATACCGAAGCAAAACCACACAATGGCCTGGCCTTTCAGGATATCATATATATATATATAATTTTTTTTTCTCTCGTTTTCTAGTTTAATCTGGTTTAGCTGAGATGATGATGATGGGGTCCTGTGAGGTAAATGGATGGATGGAGAGAGAGAGAGAGAGAGAGAGAGAGAGAGAGAGAGAGAGAGAGAGAGAGAGAGAGAGAGAGAGAGAGAGAGAGAGAGAGAGAGAGAGAGAGAGAGAGAGAGAGAAATCTTACATTTTTTTCCTCCCATCGTTTTACCGACAGCAGTCGCTTGGGGGGCGATTGGACTGTTAAATTCAGCCACATTTCTCATCTTCTTTCTTCTGCATAGTGATGACATTCACCAATTTCCACATGGTTACGTTACCTGCCGTTGATCATCTCTCTAAATATTCTGGCGACGGGAAATACCAACAACCATCTCATGTTCTTCAAGAATCCTAAAGCCTGAGTTATCAGGTCCTGTCGATCCATTTGGGGTTGAAATCATCTAATTGTTCCAGCAGTAGTCTTTAACTCGATTCATCTCCCTCACCGAAATCTGGTGCCTTTAGGCGCTCTTGTTCGAGAGAGAAAAAGGTATGCACTAACACACAAACACTTGATATTGTACGTAGATGAAGGTCACTTCTTTGTCGTTTCTTTTACATTGCCATGTTCGGTTACTGGTTTGTCATTAGGTTTCTTTGTCTTACATATTCTTCTGAGGGTTATTTCGCACGTTTATGGTCGCGTTTATATTGTCATACGACTATCTACATTCTCTCTGCATCTTCATTGGATTCTTGGTGATATACTATGTTCTCCATCGACTCAAATTTCTTATATGTTTCCTTTTTCTTTACGGGCCATCAATTCTATTTCTTTATAGAAATTCTCCACATCTCTTCCACCGTATTGGTATCACGGAGTTTAAACCCATCACAATGCTGATAACTTAGTCTTGCTTTCTCAAAATCTGGTGTTCTGTGAGCAAGAATCAAGACTGTTATCATTAATTTCAAACCTTGTACTTGACTCTTGTATTATTGTGGTCCCAATTGGCCATAGCCTCACTAGCCTTCCTGGAGTTGACCAAGCCTCTGTCTCTGGTGAGGCAATGTCGAGGATAATTCCTTTTTTTTTTTCTCTCTCTCTCTCTCTCTTTTTTGTCTCAGGTAGACTGAACAACGAGCTAGTTCAGAAACGTGTCTTCCATTAGGCTAATTCGTATGTATACTTCCCTGCCGATCAGTGGCTAACTTATTCCAGCGGACTGTTACAGTCGCCTACAGTGGTGACGAGAGAGAGAGAGAGAGAGAGAGAGAGAGAGAGAGAGAGAGAGAGAGAGAGAGAGAGAGAGAGAGAGAGAGAGAGAGAGAGAGAGACTCTGGCCCAAACTCAGATGTAACAGCGTTCTCTGTTCACATAAAACATGCTGCTAAAGAGCACATAAGATGGAGCAATAGCCTAAAGCAAGACCACCAAGATGATAAGGGGAACTACATAGAAGCACCAACAGGAACGTCAAGCGTGCCAGCAACAGTAGCAGCAACAACAGGAGCGACAGCAGCAGCAACAGTAGCATCAACAGCAGCTAGCAGATCTTAGTAAGAAAACCAACTACTGTTGCAACAGAGAGAAAAGAAAATAGTATTCAAACGTACGATAACAGTACACGAGAACACTAAACGGAAACAGACGTAGAACAAAACAGGAAAGACGTAACATCTCGAGAGGAAGAGCACCACCGCCACCAAACGGGACCAGTGAGTAGAACCAGCAACACGAAAGGACTACAGGGAGCAACAGGAGCAACAACTGCACCGACATGAAGAGGAGGAGGAGGAGCAGCAGCAGCAGCGGTAGAATAAGGAGGAGTACCAGCGTGAGCAGCTGCGATAGAACCAGGAGTAACGGCCTGAACAGCACAAGGAGGAGGAGAAGGAGGAGGAGCAGCAACCCCGGGAGCGACACAGACAAAGAAGAGCAGCAACAGAAGTAGCAGCCCCACGAACAGCAGCAGCAGCAGCAGCAGCAGTAGCGTGCAGGGTGGCAGGTCCAGCATAGCGCCAGAGGTCACAGCGGTTCAGTGAGCTGTGACGGCTCTCTCTCTCTCTCTCTCTCTCTCTCTCTCTCTCTCTCTCTCTCTCTCTCTCTCTCTCTCTCTCCCTCCCTCTTTCCCAGCCTCATCCCGCCTACAGAGCAGCATCCTCCTCCTCCTTCTCCTCCTAAAGGAACACCAGATCAGACAACGGCTCTCATTGTCCCAGCCTGGGATGAGGAAGGGACAGGAGGAGCTCCTCTCACAGCGAAGGAGGAAGGCGGACGATTGGCGGAGACGGCTACGAAGACAGGAAGAACCCGGGGGTTTACCGGAGACGAAGACAGGAAGGGCCAGGGAGGAAGACGCAGTAGACCAAATGAGTTTACCGAAAGAGTTTACCGAGGAGAGGGACACGGAATGTGGGAGAACTTAAGACGGAGGAATGGTACTGGCAATCAAGACTAAGGTCTCTTCAAGAATGACAAAGATGGACCGACTTTGAAGAAGAAGAGGAAGAAGAAGAAGATGAAGAAGAAGAAAGACAGAAGAAGAAGAGGAAGAAGAAAAATAAGAAGAAGAAGGAGAGAGAGAGAGAGAGAGAGAGAGAGAGAGAGAGAGAGAGAGAGAGAGAGAGAGAGAGAGAGAGAGAGAGAGAGAGAGAGACTGTAGAAGGAGGACTGAATATTTTCATGCCTGGCGTGGCATAGCTCTGTGGTGGTGGGCAGGTGGCGAGGTGGGAATAGACAAGACGCCCTTGGAGTGATGGCAGGAGTGGTCCTGGGTGTGTGTGTGTGTGTGTGTGTGTGTGTGTGTGTGTGTGTGTGTGTGTGTGTGTGTGTGTGTGGGGAGCTTGCTCTATTATATGTGTTGATGAGGGGGTGAGGGCAGAGAGGAGGACGACCTTCAAGATACGGAGGAGGGGGAGGAGGATGATGATGGGCAATTTTGTTTGCCTTGCTGGAGAGGTACTGCCGTGTAATGGCGTCAAAACACAGACTCTAAAGTGGAAGTATATACGTATAAAATACGATATCTATTTCAGATAAAATCCTAAAAACCTGCAAAAGTGGCGTTAATTGAATGGAGTCAGGATCTTGCACGATAAGGTGAGGGGGATAATAGGAGGTAGTTGAACTGCATGGGTATTAGAAGGTGATGGTGGGAGTAAACGCCAACATAAATACGAAGGAATTCAGTTTCAGAGGCGAGGACGGAGGCAGACAGCGCCATGGAAAGCGCCAGGTACGCTGGTGAAGTTCTGGGTGTCCCGGGCGGAAATTCGTGGTCTGCAGAACGTCAATAGGGTGGAGGAGTGAGCGAGTGTATGGTCACTCGGTGTGAGATGTGCGACGGCTAGAACTCTCAAGGTGTGTGTGTGTGTGTGTGTGTGTGTGTGTGTTGGGGTGGAAGTGAACTGTGAGTTTTGGAGGGTCTGCTGAACGGGTTGAGTGTGACGATGAGAGAGAGAAAGAGAGAGGGAGGGAGGGATTGTGGTCGATCAAATCAGGTGTGGCTGGGATAATATAATCGAGTGGTTGTGGTGTCGATCTAGGTGTGGGAGGTGAGTAAAAAGGTAATGGCCAAGAACACCGCGGTCATTTCTAATGGGTCAGATCGGTCGGCTATGCTTAGCTAAAACAGGGAAATGCAGAGGAACGTGAGACCATAAGCGAAGATGGGCAGTGTGGTCCATGAGGAATGGTTAAGGGCCAGCGAGGCTGTTATCGTCGTCTTCTGACGAAAAGGGAGTACAGTCTCCTCAAGGAACATCTAACTCCAAAGCAGTAGCTGTACAATACCATACTGGATACAGGTCAGCTGTGCATCAAGAAGCTGTGTGTGCGTGTGTGTGTGTGTGTGTGTGGGTAATTACCCATCTGTACCGTGCGGCGAAGGAGGTCTACACTCTTGGGGTCCGTTTCTCTTGAACATTCTCTTAAATTTCTGTATGTCGTCTGTATCAACGTGTGTGTGTGTGTGTGTGTGTGTGTGTGTGTGTGTGTGGGTGTGTAAAACATATAATATAATGATAAATAAAGGACGGTTCACTGCATTTGGGCAGCCATTCGGCTGAGAATACACAGTTGAGATATTACGAATAATAGACAACTGGTCAGTCATGATAATAACTGGTTAAGGAATGTGCGTTTGTGTGTGTGTGTGTGTGTGTGTGTGTGTGTGTGTGTGTGTGTGAATGCCGTGATTCCAGTAAAGATACGAAGTTACAACCTCAAAGCTTTGCGGGGAATGATCTTCATTTACCACTTGCTGATAAGCGCATCCCAAACATTAGGGCCGTAAAGCCTTCATCAGCATGCATACGAAATGACTTTAAACACACACACACACACACACACACACACACACACACACACACACACACACAAGGCGTAAAACTCTTTCTGAAGACGGCCAAACCGATGCGATCTTGAGTGGAATGCTATCAAGTTCCTCTGCCACCGTCCATGGTGGAAAAAGACGTGACCACACGTTTATGATAGCCAGAGAATTCAATATTTTGTCCCCCCAAGTAATATTTTCTCCAAGAACCAATCTACTCTTTTCTTACGCTAGGCATCTAAAAAGGGAATACCGCAAAAAAAAAAAAAAAAAATCAAAGAAAATGCGATCCATACGAAGTTTCTATTCAATAAATTTTTGAGAAAGTCTTTGAGACAATCATGCAGTAGAAGGCGTGGGAGACCAGTGGTCCTACGCGTGGGAAACAAGTGTTGAAAGGCGTGGGAGAGCGTGGACGGGCGTGGTGGACATGTAAAGACAGGCGTGGCAATACGGTGGTTACTAAGGACAACAGAAGCAGGCGGAGGTAGGAGGCGTGGTGACAGGCACTGAAGGTGGGCGTGACAAAGAGACTCTTGAAGATGAGAGAGAGAGAGAGAGAGAGAGAGAGAGAGAGAGAGAGAGAGAGAGAGAGAGAGAGAGAGAGAGAGAGAGAGAGAGAGAGAGAGAGAGAGAGAGACTCTTGAAGATGGGCGTGAGGGAGAGAGAGAAAGACAGAATCTTGAGGAGGATGGGCTTGAGAGAGAGAGAGAGAGAGAGAGAGAGAGAGAGAGAGAGAGAGAGAGAGAGAGAGAGAGAGAGAGAGAGAGAGACTGAGTGTGGCCGCGCCTTTGGTAACTTCTAACAAGCCGAGTGATGGTTGCCGAAAGTGTAATATGCCAGTGACGAACAAAGAGGCCACTTGTAAAAGGATATATGAGACACGCAAAGGTACCTCATTTGGGAAGCCCGATTTATGATCCTGTCCTAAATAGATTTAAGTTTACTTAGCTCTGGCTTTTAAATTTTCTGGTTTACCGAACACACGGTTTACGTATACTTGCGTGGATACAAAGCCTTCAGTCCTGGCTCACGTTATCTGGTTTACGTACATTCTAAGGGGGAACAAGGGCTGCTGTTTTGAGGTTTACATTAAATGTATTTGATTTTGATATAAATTGATATGCGTGAACAGCAAGAGTACTGTGGAAGTGTGTGTGTGTGTGTTTGTGTTTGTGTACATATATATACATATAAAACCTGGAAAGAATATGTTCTCTCTCGACTTGTAAACAAAATCACCTCTTATCATATTCGAACCCCTGTACTTGGGTTACTGAGACTATACACGAAACGTTTCAGCCAAGCAACAAGACCTTCGGGCACCCCATAAACAACCCTTGCACTCGACGACCCCGACCTTGACTCTGGCGATAAGGCGGAGGAACATGGCTTCTACTCCTCGTCATGGCACAGGTTGGGGTCGGAGGTCACTCCAAGGCAAATGCGATTCGAACTCCCGACACGCCGCATGGGTTCCAATCCTCTTATAACGGCACGGGAATATATAACTTTGGGGACGACTAAACACGACACATGGGATCTGATTCTTTCTTTTTTTTTTTCCATCTTTCTCTGATATGGTTTCGAGTTCTCGCTGAGAGGTTTGTGTGTGGGAATGACGTGGGTTCTAGTCTCTCTCTCTCTCTCTCTCTCTCTCTCTCTCTCTCTCTCTCTCTCTCTCTCTCTCTCTCTCTCTCGCACGAGATCTCGTATTCTCTCTCTCTCTCCCGCACGAGATCTCGTATTTTCTCAATATCAGATGAATCTGAATCATGGCTAAGATAAATGAATCATGTACCGCCACCACAACAACACAGAGGGCTTCGAATCCTGCTGGCTAACGGTACTTGGGGTTTCAACTCCACACGGCATCATTAATCCATAAAGTGAAGACCTCTTTTTTTTCTCTCTCTCATTTTCATCCGGGAAACGTCAAGACTTTGAGAACTGATTACCGAACACTATCGTCTGGATATCGCCTGTCGTCTGGGGAGATGTATTGATGTAATATATCAACCGTGTGCTCACGGCGCTATCTCTGCTAACGAGCAAACGGGTTGTTAGCGCAGGGGAGGAAGGGGGGGGGGGGGGGTAGGGTAAGGGGAGCTTGATAACCTTGGCGTGAGCTGGACCACGTGAGGGTTCGCGTCTGTCAATTTTTTTTTTCCTTGTCCACGGTTCGGATTCTCGTAGTGGAGGAGGAGGAGGAGAAGGAGGAGGAGGAGTGGGTGAAGGTTTGGGGGTTTCTCCTGGTGATATATTGCTGCCCGTTACTCGTATCGCCGGAGCTGATCTCCTCTGATGTATCCCCCCCTCCCTAAACCAGTCGCATCAAAGGCCTTGCTTTTCAGGGTATCGAACAGACAGACTTTGACGCTGACGGGCGGGCGGGCGGGCGTCGGAATATCCCCCCACCCCCGCTGAAGGTTATGATGACGCGTCTACGTCTCTAACGATCATGATCACGGACCCGATTCCATCATACATAACAACTCTTCAAACGAGAATGTAACAACTCTGTAGGAGATTACGGTCTTTATATCCATCTTTTTGATGACGATGATAGGCTAAAATGCATCAGAGAGAGAGAGAGAGAGAAGCGCTGCCGAAATCATTCTGACCCAGAGAAGGTTGGATGTCCCAGGGTGGGATGATAAAACAGGCCAGGTCATTCTTATCCCCCCTGGTCTAGTCGGTGGCTCCTTTCGCGTCGGTGGTGGCTCCTTTCGAGAAGGCTTGCTGGGGGGGAGGCGGCGAAACGCCCTCCCCTCAACCTTGTCTCGAAGCTGTTCCCACAACTTCCCCTCCACGTTTCATCGAGATGCTTATGCTCCCCCCCCCAAACACCGAGCCAAGCCCGACGCGTTGAAGGTTTCATCTCCAGCGGGAGGTTCTGTTTGTCTTTCTCTTCGATGGGTTCCTGCGGATCTTTGTGTTTGTGGACTGCCTCTTGGTCTGCTACTTGAACTCTTTTCTTTTTCTTCGCTTTCCGTTTCACGGTGCCTCTCTCTCTCTCTCTCTCTCTCTCTCTCTCTCTCTCTCTCTCTCTCGTCCTCGACAGCTCTCCTATGACATTATACCATGAAAACCGAACATAGGAACGGGGAGCATGGGTCAGGTCAGGGAAATGCATGCGAGAGAGAGAGAGAGAGAGAGAGAGAGAGAGAGAGAGAGAGAGAGAGAGAGAGAGAGAGAGAGAGAGAGAGAGAATAGAACGATATAAATACCACGATGTGCCCCAGTGGTTCAGAGGCGAATATTCCCAACCTCCAATCCTAACCTACTTTAACCCTGGCCCTAAAAAAAAAGAAAAAAAGAAAGAAAAAAAAGATTAAAGGGCTACAGATTAGAACGTGGCGAACGTCTTATGCACAAAATATCATAAAGGAATGAAAATCTGACTGGGATCCTTATAACAGGAGAACCCTCTGAATACATTAAGATCTTTGACCATCAGGTTGAATGTACTGGCCAGGAGGAGCCCTTAATCCCCCGCCTTTTGTCTACGCATAAACAGAAATACGAAAATAAAAGACCACGTCAAACTGATGTATTTCATGAGGTTAAAACAGTAAGCTAATTCATTCATAAGCAAAACAGAATTCCAAGTTATCAAAGAGAATCTAATCTCATCTGGAAAACTTATTTTCTCCTCGACTCTCCAAAATGGCCTCTTCTCGGAGTAACAAAGTTAACCCAAAATCTCGACAAGCTCTCGAGTGTAACCCACTCTCGCACCAGCCTCGAGACGTGAGAGAGAGAGGATAAAAAGCACTCGGAGGACCCTGGTACATGGCGTTTGCGATTTCACACAAAAACCGAATGAGCAACACGGGGCAACAACAGGAGATCGCAAACTGGTGAGGCATTGTTGGATGGATGATGGAGTCGGACAGAAGGAGCGTGAAGACATGCGCACATTTTTTTTTTTTCTGGGGGGGAAACGTGTTTGATCTTCGTTAAAACCGAAAATACATATATACACCCCATCGTGTTGTGGACTCTCTTTTCCCCCCTCCTCCAGTGCATGATGTGTGCACATGTGATCGAGATAAACATCTTAACCGCTCCCTGGGGGTAGATAGAATCTTAAAAACGTGCGGGGGTGTTAAAAGGGAAGGCACTGCCGGAATATTGCAAGCTCGGTTGCAAGAAGATAGAGAGATAGACAGATGGATAGCGAGAGAGAGAGAGAGAGAGAGAGAGAGAGAGAGAGAGAGAGAGAGAGAGAGAGAGAGAGAGAGAGAGAGAGAGAGAGATGGTCAGTGGCATCCTAGCTGGTGATTGAGGTGGGAATCCCTCAGGCTTGTGGAGGAATGAGCCCCGGGCATCCCATGCCACCAACAAGATAGGAGTTAATCTTGCAAGGCTCCTCCTCCACGCTGCAGGACACACTCTTTCTTATCAAGCGTTCAACATCGAGCAAATCGAATGGGATTCGTCTTAAGACGCGGTCCGGCTCTTTAAAATACTCACCTCCAGTTTTGTTATAATTAGATTTTAGCTCCTCATCGTCCCGGATATATATATATATATATATATATATATATATATATATATATATATATAGATAGATAGATAGATAGAGAGAGAGAGAGAGAGAGAGAGAGAGAGAGAGAGAGAGAGAGAGAGAGAGAGAGAGAGAGAGAGAGAGAGTTGGGGGTCGTGGGAGGGGAAGGAAGTGAAGGAGTTTGTAGAGCAGTTCGACACCAGGTAGCGACCACCACAACCCCTAGCTTCATCACGGTGGTGGTCTGGCCAGACTCGCGGGGAGAGGGAGGGAGACGGAGGGCGAGCGAGGGAGAGGGAGGACGAGCTTGGCGAAGAACGGCGGCTTCATCAGACGACGACTGTACGTCAGGAGGATCATAGCCATTAACGGTAGTAGCCAGGGTTGTAGGTGTGAGCCCGCCGCGAACACTTCTTGGCGCCCCTTCCTTGATCGATCCAGTAGGTATAGCACCTGTGACGTCGGGGTTCCACCCGAGGCTAATTCACAGCCTTCAGTTCTCGGCGGTGGCGCACAAATTTACGAGCGCACATTACAATGGTTCGGTCGTCCCGGAGCGCCGTTAGTAACAACAGTAGACATTCTATTCAATGAGAGCAAAACCCTCGTAGCCATGATTGCTACCTCTGAATCAACTGAAAGAGATAAAAAGCTTTTTTTTTTTTTGAAGTAGAGAAAAAAAAAAGTCCTAAGATAATGGTACAAGTTAGACATGATTTATTCCTATGACGGGGGAAAAAAAAAACAACAGTAATCCAATTACATTGCGAAGGGCAAGAGAGAAAAAAAAATAATCACCGATTCAGTTCCACCTGGAATTCGAATCATAATACTGCTTTCGGTAAAACTAAAATGGTCGCAAAACTAAAGGTTAAAAATTCATATATATATATATATATATATATATATATATATATATATATGAACGAGCACTGCAGGCCATTAAAAATGTAATTTCATCATCAAACGTCCAAAGTTGATGTAGGACAAAACTCGTAGTGGTGAACAGCAACTAAGAGACGAGGGATCTTAAAGGCTGCAGATAACGATGGCGGGAATGGTGCAGCTGTATCACTCCACTTATTTTTCCTCTGTTTCTGATCCATCATTTCAAAGACCTTCGAAAGGAGACCCGGTGGCTTGTTTTCGTTCGCCTTCCTTTATTTATTAGTATAACACATGGTGATTTAAATATCTCCTCCGTGGTTATTATGTACCATAAAAGACAGGTAAGAGAAAAAATAATAATAATAATAATGCTCAGAAACTTCTCAACACTAAGTACTAGAAAATAACTGAGTCCATTTATCATTAATCTTAAAGTTTTATCCATCTGTCTGTCTGTCTGTCTTCCTATGCACTCAATCTACCTCCCTATCCATCTATCTACCTAATATCATCTACTATGATGCCCAATCAGGAAGGATGTCCTTCGACCATCCATCCTCTGGGCTCACTCAAACATACGTATGCCCAGGTTCGGTCTACATAATGTCCACTGAAACACGATGTCCTTGGGCCATATATACCCTTTGGGTTCACTCAAACACAGTCCCGGGCTCGGTCGAGTGTGGCAACGTTAATAAAGCCTTCCACCTTGACGTAAGAGGTTTTTAATGTTTCACTCCTCACTAGGTTGACCCGTCAAGCGAGACTAACATCTCTTCCATTTACACCTCCGCCCTCACACACACACAACACAACACGCCTCCAATGAACACGATCAGAAATCATTCCCTTTGTATCATCACCTCTAAACAAGTCTGACATTAAACAGTGGTGTTAGGTAGTTCATTCCCGGCCTAGTGTTCATCATTTTACTGCACCGTCAAGCCATACTGCTTTAAACGTGTTCTCCAAGACACCATTTGCCACTTGGCCTACTTCTCGTCGTAAACTCAAGGAGACTTTCGTCCATGTTGGTTCTTTCTCTATCATTTCTTCCCATCATGCATCCTTCGTTGCACAGTTTCCTCGGGAAACATTGGTTTACTGCTGATCGACTGACTTCCTTTGTATGCGAAATCTACCTTAATTCCTCCTACCTCCGTAGCTCATGTCTTTAACCAGTACAAGGAAAACGAAGGTTTCGCATCCACGCACCTAAAGCTTAAACAAGGTCTCTCTCTGCCTTGCAAGGTCCTGTCGCTCCCCAATGCATAGGTATGTTTTCTATTCATTAAATCTCTCATTGCATCTCCCATCTCTCCCCTCAACTACTTCCCAAGTCTCTCCGCCGATCACCTGCACTTCACAATCCGACAGCTCACTGGTGCACCGGCCTCGCCACCGTCGCCTGATTGCGACCCTGAGATCTTACGTCCCCAGGTTGCAAGTTCGGCGCTACAACCTTATCGAACCCAGACAGACAGCTTACAGGAACAGCCACAACCTAACGTTAGTGAACATCAACAAAAATGAATAGACTGAGTCCTGAAAACCACCTTTCCTTTTGCTCTTATTGTGAAGTCTGTTTAGCAACCATTGTTATAGCGTCCTGTTCAATTAGTTTATGCATTTCGAATACTTACTTACAGCATGAAGTAAGTCAGTATATATATATATATATATATATATATATATATAGATGGATGTGTGGGTTCCATTGACTGAGTGAAGGGTCGGTCTTGCCTGTTAAATTCAATAGATATATCATGACAATAAAAAATTTGTATCATGATGCAACTCATCTTTCATTCCCCGCAACTGACCCATGAAACTAATTCTAATCTCACAATACACACTATCATAAACCACCATCCCAATTGCTTAAAGACAACGACCGATCTCTCATTTGCATCCACCGTAATGCTAAGGATGTGTACCACCGCCTCCCTTTGGCGGGAGCTGCCAACACCGAGAAGGAGGCCATCACGAACTTCTTCTTCTTCTTCAGCAAGGAAAGACGGCGGCCTTGGGAGTTCCCCTTCTCAAGGTTGGCTGGTTGGCTGGCTGGCTGGCTGGCTCCGAAGGCAACAATTACACCTTTTGCACTGCTTGCAAGATCGCGTGATAACAAGCAAGACTCATTACACCATTAGTTTCCTGCAAATGGTGAGTCATTTGTTTCACGGCGAATTACCGAGCATGTTTACAGTTCGGGACTACTACTAACTAAACCGTTCAGGAGGAGAACTTTGTGCTTCGAACCCTTCATGGTTCACATTTCATCAGCCTCAATTACACCGTCGGATGCAGCCGTGTTTACAGCCTCGATTACCGACTGTAGATGTCGGTGACGAAGTTATGTTTGAGCAGGCGGTCAAGCATGAGAGAAAGCAAGCTTGGCTCTGGCGATGCGGAGCGTTCCGTTCAAATGCCTCGAATTCACTCCGAGCTGTGACCGGAAAATTTCATGACTGGGGAATGAAGAAGTCTTTTAAAAATACACTGCGGCATTATATTATTTCTTTTTTTTTGTCTATACCATTATCACTAGTGTGGTTTTGTATGTTGTTATGAATGCTTCCAATTATCATTATCATAATCAACATAATCATTAGCAGGGGGGCAGACGACTGAGCCTTTGGAGAAAATAGAAAATATCCTCGCTTAGCTCCTTCTTCTGTTCCTACTTCTAGAAAGTGTACGTCCGCGAGGGGATGGATTCCTGTTCCCTGCTTATTACGACACGCAGGCGATACGTGGGTAGCATTCTACCCTTATCTCCAGGGATGGATGATGATAATGATGATAATGATGATAATGATGATCATAATAATAATAATAATAATAATAATAATAATAATAATAATAATAACAATAATAATAACAATAATAATAATAATAATAATAACAATAATAATAGCCAAAATGTTACTTGGATCCTAATGGAAACAGCTTAGTTTACCAAACGCCAAACTTAAGAATGAAAATATATCCTTGAGGTTAATACGGACTTTATCTTGTTACTAAATCATTGAATTCCGGATATACTGCTCTACTGCCAGAATTAAATGCTCATCTCATTACCGCTAGCGCAGGCCATAACTGACTCACGAACCCCCACGATCGAAAGGCATTTAACCTGAAGTGTAGAAATGCTTTTAAATCTGAAACTGCTTACCTTAAACAGGGAAAGACTGTCGACTGTTCATACCACGAAGGAACTAAAAGATTTTAGGCTCCCGTCTCATCAACCATCATGGAACTGAAGTAGATATGAGGGAATATCTGATCCATGAACTTGACTGTTAGTAAGGTAATTGTATTCAAAGGCTGAATACCTACAAAACACGTACGATACGTGTGTGTGTGTGTGTCTGGGTGAGGGTGGTACGTATGTATATATGTATGTATGTATGTATGTATGTATGTATGTATGTATGTGTGTGTGTGTGTGTGTGTGTGTGTGTGATCTCCTTCCAGCAAAATCAAATGCTATAAAAAGTAAACCCTCAGCTTTGGAAATGGACGATTGAAAAAAAAACCTCTCTCTCTACGGATCATATACCAAGGAGTCCGAGCATGCGGGAATTATGATGCCATCTCCCCACAACAGAGAACAGAGTATCTTGGGAAACATCGAGGTGGAGAGAGACTGGGAGGGAGGGAGGATGAGGAGGAGGAGGAGGGAGTGGGTGGGTGGGTGTTCGGGACGCACCGTAGCTTCAACAGGACGTAAATCATAATTTATACCCCCACACAATAACCCGCTACGTCACCACACACGGGTCGGACCGACAACACACGAAGCAGCCCAGGAAGGAAGGGCGTGTTATGGATTTTGGGCTGAGCATTAAATGTGTCTTGAGACATTACGAATTAAGGGGTCTGAACCCAACCTCACACACACACACACACACACACACACACACACACACACATACACACACACACACACAATTTGAACCACCAAGTGACATAGACACGGTCTGAACCCACCTACAGACACAGTCTGAACCCACACACACACACACACACATACACAGTCTCGACCCACGCGATCCACGGAGCGAAACCGAAGCCAAATACCGAGAAGTCGAAGCTTCGAACCACCTGATTGCATCACTCGTTGGTGAGGTGAGGGTGAGGTGAGGTGAGGTGAGGTGTGACCCTGAAAAACGGGGAAGACTAGTCTCGTGGTGAGGAACAGGCGAGCTTATCTCCCCAAAAACTCCTGCTTGCTGAAGGAGTCCTTTCCACCACGGTCGACCAAGAAGCCTGCGCAGACGGGGCACCTGTACACAGACGGAGAGAGAAATCCCGAAGATCCCCACGAGCTCCACGGGAGGAGCGAGTAGACGACGTCTGAGGAAACGCGTCCCTTATGCCACAAAATTGCGACGGATGTTGGAGAAGGAGAGAGAGAGAGAGAGAGAGAGAGAGAGAGAGAGAGAGAGAGAGAGAGAGAGAGAGAGAGAGAGAGAGAGAGAGACTCTCTCCCACTAGCTTCATTTGCACTTAATTACAGAGTGGGGTGGGGGTGTGGGGGTGGGGGTAATCTGAACTCGACCTGCGGGGTGACCTCTGCAATTTAAATAGACCTCGTGGGGGATGATGGGTCAGCTTAAGCATTCTGTGTTTTCCCTTTTAAGCTTCGGTGGACGTGTTTAACACACCCTCTCTCTCTCTCTCTCTCTCTCTCTCTCTCTCTCTCTCTCTCTCTCTCTCTCTCTGGTGGTGAGTGGAATATTGAGTCCAGGAACAACTGTCTGTTATATATCCTTTCTAGCGGACTCTCTCTCTCTCTCTCTCTCTCTCTCTCTCTGGTGGTGAGTGGAATATTGAGTCCAGGAACAACTGTCTGTTATATATCCTTTCTAGCGGATATATATATATATATATATATATATATATATATATATATATATATATATATATATATATATATATATATATATATATATCTGTGTGTGTGTGTGTGTGTGTGTGTGTGTGTGTGTGTATAGATATATGTCCAAATACAGCACGAATTAGATCCTTTGGTATATAAGATTAGCCAGAAGACGGCCCAATTTTATTCGTATTTTCAAACTAGGTAGAAAAAAAAAGAAGCTATTATCCATTCTCTTCCCCCAGGATGCTGTGCAGAGTGAGAACGGTGATGAAAACACGTAATGGAAAAAGGAAAATCTTTGGTGGTGGAAAAAGAGAAAAAAAAAAAAAGACAAGAAGACAAAATTACTTAGACGTATTTCCAGCCAATAGTCTCAACACACGAGATATCTATCCTCAGAGACTTACTTTATTTTCTTTACGGTGTGGCGGGTCTACATAAATGGGTATCATAAATATGGTTTGGGTAACTCAAGAGACGTGATTACGATCCAGTAACTGAGCTGTGCTGTGCACGGTAAGGTCCAGGGAAAGTTAACACCTGATCACCTTTATATGAAAGTGTTTGGCAGCAAAGAAAGGACCAAAACGATCATGATTTCATATAATTTCAATATCCAGATATAGGATTTCCCATAACGTATCCAGGTACAGGACCAACAAAGGAGCCTATATGTCAAAGCAGGTTCTCATTATCCTGATTATCAATTATCTCTTGAGTATCATTCACATTCTTCCTATATATACATATATATTCAGACACGATACGACTCCTTGGCAAGCGGCCACAGGACTGATCCCCTGCGGGACACCAATATGGTTATTCAAACCCAGTCTCAATACCCATCCCTGAAGAGCAGTGGCAAGCGGGGCTGATTTATACACTCCACTGGCCAACCAAATCCCCCCGGTTCGAATCGCGGGGTGCGGGCAGACGGCCCACAGCTAACCCAGCTGTTCATCCTTTCTTTGGCTGGTGGGATGTATGGAGAACTAACCTCCACTTGGGGAAGACACCCCCAGTGTCGTGAGATGCCTGGCCAACGCATGTTTCCATTTGGGCCTCATTAACACGGCTAATCAGCATACAAGAGGATGCACTTCAACTAACTATATATATATATATATATATATATATATATATATATATATATATATATATGGTCTCAGCCCTCTTGAAGGTCTGACAACTGGTGGAAAGAAAATTGTGAAGGATCTGACCCACTGTGAAGGACCTAAACCGTCGTAAAGGACTCCACCCACTGTGAAGGATCTGACCCACTGTGAAGGACATGACTCTTCTCGAGGGTGGAACTGCCTCCTTCCCACCCCAGCGGAGCAAGTCAAGCGCATCTGTGTGTGTGTGTGTGTGTGTGTGTGTGTGTGTGTGTGTGTGTGTGTGTGTGTGTGTGTTGGTGGATACTGTGGGGAATTACCATCACTTCTTATTAATTGCTGGGGTGTGGCCTAACGGAGGAGGGGGTGGGTGGGTGAGCAAAGAGAGAGAGAGAGAGAGAGAGAGAGAGAGAGAGAGAGAGAGAGAGAGAGAGAGAGAGAGAGAGAGAGAGAGAGAGAGAGAGAGAGAGACTATCTGCGTGGGTTCGTTCCTCACCGAACCACCTCCGGTTCCAGATGGTACGAGACTCTCTCAGGTGGAACCCTCAACAAGCGAGCGTCAGGCACAGCCCCCAAGTCCTCTTGACAGAGGGTCTATTCTCCGGAGGTACGAAAATGATGGATAAAAATCTGCGAGCAAGGGCATTTCCCCCTTGAGTTCAGACATCGTAGGGGTGAATTTTAAAATCTTACCTCCTAGGATTATCATTTGCGTTTTCTCTTTTTTTTCCCTCCTCACGTAAGGCTAAAAATTATCACTGGCTTGACCAAAGAGCATAAAATTAGTCGTTCTCGAATACATTTCTAAACTTCACATCTGGTGATGATAAATGACATCAAGACCATATCTTACAGAGAAACAATACTCGAAGGTTCCCAGGCATGAGGATAGAGGAAAAAGAATGTGCTTACAAAACCGTCAAAAAAGACGTGGTAATTAGGGAAATAATGATATGTATCTTTAAGAATCGTTCATTATTCTATTACAAAGGTAACTAATATGAAGGAACACACACACACACACACACACACACACACACACACACACACACACATAGATATATACAGGCTCTGGTTTCGGTACATTAAACACGACAGCTAGACACTGGATATGTGCAAAGGAGGCCATTTTTCGTCCGTTCCTGACACGCTACCTCGCTAGGACGGGAGAGGAGGTATTTTAGGTAATGTATGACACCACCGTTATCATGACCACTTAAATCATCACCATCACTATTGTTGTTATTTTCATTATACGACGCCAGGACCACTTTTTTTTTATCTGCAGGAAAATGCGTAAAGTTACAAAGAACGCGTCATTTGCGTTAGCGCGGTCAAGTGTTACTACGTTTCGAGGTGGAAAAAGGGGGAGGGTATGTCTGTGGTCTGAAAAGCCCGTGCGCTGGCGTGTGGGAGACCGAGAAGAAAGACAAGTTACCTAGATTAAAAGGAGTGACACTTGACAGCCACTGGGAGTGCTAACTTACTGCCAGCCACAACCGCCGCTATAACCCAGCCGACACCAAGGTGGTGGTAAGGTAAGCTGTCTGCCTACTAGCACTTACCCCAGAGAGAGAGAGAGAGAGAGAGAGAGAGAGAGAGAGAGAGAGAGAGAGAGAGAGAGAGAGAGAGATGCCTGCGATGCATCTAACATGATGAAGACACCGAGAACTCACTGTTCAATTACCGTGCACGCTTTACACACAAACACACACACACCCACACACACACACACACACACACACACACACACACGTCACAACACTTTATGACCTAGCGTGCTCTGGACCGGTGGAGGCGGACAGCTTCCTGAGCGCTGCAGGCGCCTCATAAGGACAGAAGCAGCCTCCTGCTGGGGGTGCAACTGCAACACGGTTGACACGAGCTCAAACCCGCCCGAAACTCTGTGGGAGTTAACAGGCCTGAGTTCAGGGATGTTCAAGGGATGAGTTTACCCCTTTAGCATCTTTGAACGCGCGCGCGTGTGTGTATGTGTGTGTGTGTGTGTGTGTGTCAGAGCATCTCGACATCAGATACAATACCGACTGATCAAAATCTTTCTATCCAGTGTAAGTATCGGTGAGGCGAGACAGAGAACCAGCATTCCTAACCACACCGCAATGAACACAGCAGACTTTACAGTACTGTTTAAAGGCCTCATACCAACTGGTTTAGCTGAGTATGCTAACACATGGGGGTAAAGTTAAAGCTATAAGGATGGAGAAGCTATCATCTTCAACTCAAGACATCACATCATTATCGAAGTATAAAGATAGTGAAAGTCTCATAAACAAATGACGTACTTTTAGGTTGAAAAGAAAAATCTACGGAAGGACTCTTTCACAATGGACACAAGTCAGTAGCACATCGACCTCACGGAATGGTATTAAAGAGCCCACCGAAACACCTTTGGTAAGGCTCTCACACCGCCACCGCCATAGCTCCTTATACACCCCACCCCCTCGTCCTCTCCAAGTGTTATCTCAGACGGGAAGGTCACGCGCGCGCGCCAGATTTATGACGCTTTGTTTACATCGAGTCAAGCCTTCCCGCCAAAAAAAAAAAGGGGGCGCCTGTGGTTAATGCGATCTTTTGCGCGGCTCAGACCGTGGTATCGTCTGAGTTATTCTTCTATTGTTTTTTTGTTTGGAGGGTGTCAGGGGATTCGAATGCGATCTAAAGAGTGATCCGTATAATGGATCAATATAGGGCGTTAGTGATCCACGTCATTTTGAAATATGGATACAAGGATGGTTAATGCTTCACCAACACACACACACACACACACACACACACACACACACACTCTTTGTCAAATAGACTGCATTAGGCAGGATCAATTCCACACCCCATCCTTCCTCCTTTCCCAATTCCAGTCACGTTTCCCGCAAGAATCATCAAAATTCCCACTAAAGACATGGTGTAAGGACAGTTCTTTCCCCGCGTGTCGTGGTTGGCGAGGGTAATAACAGTAATGGGGGGCAGAGTTCGGGTGCCATCGCGTCCTCAATGTAGGGTAAAGTGGGTCTCCAACCTGTGGTTCAAGTACTTCTCCATGAGAAGGCTCCGTGTGGGTTTTTCCAGTGGGTAGGACGCAACGACTCAAAAGACCACTGGTGAAGAATATCTGTAACCCACCTGATATTCTGTGAAGCAAGCCTTACCACAAAAAATAACATATATATATATATTACATAACTTTCTAACACTCAGGTTATACCAGTGGACTTCTTTCTTCCCATTTTTCATTAAGAGAAACAATTTCTAATTTATCCTGAAGTCGTTTAAGTTCCATAAACACCCGAGCTTATCTTAGAGCGTATGTCTGTCGAAGTTCATAATTAGATTATTGGACTACATCACTTTAAACCTATCTAGAAGTATATTAAGGCGTTGAAAATTTCTCTATACACACTCTTGACGGTTTCATGCAATCGTTAATACCTTTTATCAGAGTGTAATTATCCCATTAACCAAGACATATCAACCTTCTCAAAGATATATATTCGATGCGCTTAGCTCACATCACCGCTAAACATATCATCATTTATGCAAAGTGCACAACCTGAGTGATTAAGTGGGCATTCAAAAAAAAAAAATTTTTGCGTGGTCATAAAATTCTCTAAATTTACCGGAGGAATTTTTTCTCAACATCTTGAATATTCAGAAGAGCAAATGCTTTCGAAATATCAAGAAATTAAAAAAAAAATATTACTCTATGATAATGATGATGATGATAATAATGATGATGAAGATGATAAGATGATGATGATGATGATGATAATGATGATGAAGATGATAATGAAGATGAAGATGATGATGATGATAATGATGATAATGATGAAGATGATGATGATGATGATGATAATGATGATGATAATGATGAAGATGATAATGATGAAGATGATAATGATGAAGATGATAATGATGATGTTATTGTTGATGTTTTAGGTAGTGGTTACCCGCGAGACATTCTCAGAATTTCAGGGATCGTTAACCAAACGCCGACACACACACACACACACACACACACACACACACACAAAAGATACCCTAAAGATATCTTTAAGACACCCAGAGCAACACGTAGTCGAGTCTGGATCCTTAACTCCACATCCGTTGCCTACCTCACGCTGTGTGTCCGCCGATATCCATCTACAGGGGCGTAAAGTTCCTCCCCTCTCCCCCTTCCTCCTCACCTATGCATTGTAATCATACCGCCGTCTGGGGGAGGAAGAGGAGGGAGGAGGAGGGGGGTGGGGTGGGGTGGTTCAGAGTGGGGGAGGAGGAGGAGGAGGAGGAGGAGAGCTGGTGGGGTTTTTCACAGTCCAGTGCGGAGGTGGGGTCTGGACTCCCAAATCAGACATCACTTAAATGGTCGAAGCTTTGTAATCAGATGCTAAACCATCGACTGCTATATGCTAACTCGGTCGTAAAAATCAGTGAGGTGGTTCACAGCTTCAAACACACACACACACACACACGCCCACGTACACACACACACACACACACAACGAGAGGTCATCTCAGGCAAAGACTTCTGTGGCTTGGCTAAGCTCATGCTTAAAGATGATCACAGTTGATCTTATTTTCTGTCATGTAGCGAAATTCTACTTACATATCCACCCGTGTAAGGGTCTGGCCTCCTCTCTGTAAACATCTATCATTCTGCTTGAGGTGAGGGCATCCATTTCCCTACGAGGGGTATGGCCATTTCTATCAATTCAATCTATGATATTGTTCCCAAGTCACTTCCCATTTCACACGTAATGGAATAGCATTTAAAAGCCCCTCGGCTCTCGGATAACCCATACCTTATCTTACACCTAATGTAATCTTTCTGCGCGAAGCAAGACTTTACACGTTACTACTGCGCATACCGAATTATTCTCCGTCTTGCTCTTTAAAAATTCAGCGTGAATGACGCCATTTGCAACTCTTGCACTCTCTTTATACACAAGTGAAGGGAAGGCACGAGTGAAGAACTCCCGCCTCTTACTATGCAAACACGTAGGTGGATACGGGTAAATGAACACCTTAACTGTGCATGATCCACAATAATAATCCCTCCTGATGAAACCTAACATAACTCTAACTTTCAAAATGGTCCTGCTATGACCTCAACATCGTTAACATAAAGCCTAACTAAATGATTTCTTCATAATTTCTATCTTACCAATTCTGTTACTCTTTGAATCGCTGAAAAGTTCTCAATGTATTTCCACGTCTCTTCTAGCAAAGACGTGACTCTGTTTCGTACTTCGTATTAGGCTCCGAGTGCCACCCGAGTCTCTCTCTCTCTCTCTCTCTCTCTCTCTCTCTCTCTCTCTCTCTGAAAGCACGAATCTTCCTCTGTCTCGAACAGACGCGAGACATCCTTCCAGATCATCAGATCAACGAACCATTCTGCTCTCTAATGAGTACTCTGTATCAGCAGACAGCAGAGCATCGCCTGTCCCCAGTAACCCAGTTAAACGTGCCAAGTTTACCACAGTAATACGTAATGCCTCCATCCACAGAGGATTGCAAATGGCTACCGGTGACAACACACCGCCTTGAAGTACTCCCTCGTCTATTTCAAATCATTCACGTATGATACTATCAAATTCTACGTAAGGGCCAGATCAACCGTCAAAGTACTCAGTACCTCAGAGAAAAGTCCTTTCCACACCCGCTAACAAGAAATTCCGGTTCATTGTGTAGATATATAAATGCTCCACAGACTTCTTTTTCATTTCCCCTCACTCTCCCTTCCTCCCATTAAAATACTTCATTGTTCAATTAAGATCCGAGAGTGAAACAGTGGCAAGTGTCTTCTGACTTTAATGAGACAACCCTCTTGATTTAATCTACCAATTCCCCTCCCAACACACACACACACACACACACACACACACACACACACACACACACACACACAAATCTTACCTACCTGATCAACAGGTTCCACGTAAAATCATGGCTCAAGGGCATTTGGGAGCCCTGTCCGATCTCGCTAAATCAACTGATCGTCTATTAAATATCAGCACACGGACGTGTCCAGCGCCAATGGAGTGTGGTGGACACGTTCATGTTCAGCTGTGGTGATGGTGGCACATTCGTTCCCCCAAAACCAACCCCTCTTAACTCCTATGGCTTTCGTGACTCTCTTACTTTCTCACGTCTCTTCTATCCTCGTCTAAGTGCATTCTCTCGTCTTCCCTCAACCTTTCAGTCAAGTGATCCTTCTTAGATTGGAAAAAAAAATTAAAGACACAATAACATTTGAATGCTGTGTATGTTACTTACTGAGGTCCTGGAAGAGGTTAGGTTTTTATAAGGCAACAGAAAATGTGAAGAAAAGAAGCACAACAGAAAACAAAAAAAATTATCAACTATGCAAATATCTCATTGATATTCCCCATTAAACTGCGGGAGGCAAAGACAACCTATCTTTTTTCTCTCTCTCTCTTTATGGGTGTCTTTCCGACATTCTTTTTCCTGTTACTGTGCGTAGGAGTTACGACCATCCACAAACAGCCCTTGTAAAACACACACACAGACACACACACACACACACACACATACACACACATACAAATTCACGTCATCGATGGTTAAGGAGTACGGTGAGAGAGAGAGAGAGAGAGAGAGAGAGAGAGAGAGAGAGAGAGAGAGAGAGAGAGAGAGAGAGAGAGAGAGAAAGAAAATATCTCTGTGTGTGTGTGTGTGTGTGTGTGTAAATTCCACCGCCTTGTCCAATAATGCCAAAAATTGCGGGCCGGGTCCATTAGCAGGGCAGACATTAATCTGTAGTGGGGCCGCCCCCCCAAAAAAAAAGATCAAAAAGGTACGGCTTATCTCATTAAAGTTACATCACTAATGAAGGAAGCCACAACCATACGCTTTTTTTTTCTTTCTTTCTTTTTTTTATCACCGTCCGGTGGCCACACCATATCACGGCATACCTAATCCAAAGGGCTCCACCATTCTTTAGACGGGAGAGAGAGAGAGAGAGAGAGAGAGAGAGAGAGAGAGAGAGAGAGAGAGAGAGAGAGAGAGAGAGAGAGAGAGAGATGAAGGGGAAGGTGAGTGAGGATCGGGAGGGAGAGAGAGGGTGGTGGCGTTGTGGGGTGGGCGGGTGGTGAGTGAGGGCTTTTATCTGACATCATAACCAGTGTAAGTTCGTGCATCTCGACGCATCCTGACTGACGGATGGGTTGGATCATCGCTCACGGGGCAGGATGAAACCCCCCAAAAAAAGAAACGTCGGTAAAACATATTGTATTCAGGAAACAAGCCGGGTGACGGAGGGTTTAAAAAAATCATGACGAAAGACTCGTGTCCACGACCCGTTCATACACCTTCAAGGCGACGCTACAATCAGTAGCAGGGACAAGTCTTTCGGAGGGGGAAGACCCGTGATGGGATGTTTCTCCTCTCTTGACCCATGCCGATGAAACACCCTCGCTAAATTTAGGTCACTTTTCAGTTGCCGAATAACCATATGCAGGCGGAGTCCAGGAACACACACACACACACAAACACACACACACATACAACACACACACATATATATATGATAATTTAACGTACGAACAAGGCAAAGTAGGCTAACACTTCATATACGACTTGACAGTTATCTTAAAAGGATATGCGCCATTAACATACCACAATGGTAAATTCCAACACTGCGAGACGGGCAGAAGGCGATTTAATCAGCTCACGTCAACCATAGCGGCAATCTTTACATAATGGTGTTCATCAAGTCGGCAAGAAAGACTACAATCTATTTTTTCTTATTATGCATTATCTACTTCATATTCCACATGCATGGTCGTGGGAACTGTGGCCTAGTTTACCAGCGATACAGCAGCTGCTACCCTCGACCAATTATCAACTGTACAATGAAAAGAAATAAAACTGTAAATCTGTTCAGTGTAAATGGACAAGAGACCGTAAAAATGTAAAACAGACAAGCTCTTGCATATGTATACACTGTAGAAGACACAAAACACACACACACACACACACACACACACACACACGTACAAAGCTACCTTTAAACTGTCAAAGGTAAGGAGATGGACGAGTTGTTCCATAATGTATTTTTCTTTTCGATCCAGTGTGAGGTCCACTTACGGCAAAATCACCACATATATCCACCAATTAGATACGAGCTGAACGGATAATTGATAGAAAGACTGGGGGACCTCTGGATTTCTTGTCTAATTAATGTAAGGATTAAGATATAGCTGAGGTATAGCAACTTCCACACTGGAGATAACTAAATGGGAGAAATCATGGTCTCGAGACTCTATCAAGACATAATGGACGGAGACGCAGATAATAGATTGCAGTCGAGGAGGAATCCGCTCCTGAGCCAGCAGAACGTCAGTAAAAGTTACAGGGGAAGGGAACCTTGGCAGGAATCGCTGTTGGGTTGAGAGAAGACAGATGGATGGATGAAACAGTCGGGCAATCGTAACTGATGCGATGAACGCGCATTAAATACCAGGGGCACTTGGACGAAGAAAGCTGGGCACTCGCAACCGAACGCGGGACACTGACGGTAAAGAGAGAGAGAGAGAGAGAGAGAGAGAGAGAGAGAGAGAGAGAGAGAGAGAGAGAGAGAGAGAGAGAGAGAGGATCACTTCTCCGTATATCGTGTGAGCTGGAAACCGTCTGGTAAGCCGCTAGGCTTCGACAAACTCTTCTCCCCCTTCAAGTCCTTCAACATCCATCCATCTCGACCTCGACCCACAGCCGTCTCTTGCACGAGGAACCCAGCGCAGCAGCAACCTACAGACACGGGACACGATAACACTCCTCCTACGGTGAAGTCTTACTGAAACAGAAATGGTCATCTGTGCTGCTGAAGGCCTGTTAGTAGGCCCGCTTCGCTGCAAATGTCTCCATGATGTCAAGGAGAAGCAGCCATGGTGTTTCCATGTCGGGATGGCGTTACCCACGACTTCCTACATTACCCTAAAAATTGTAGAATCTAATTAACACACAAGCTTCTCCCTTACTGTATACGACCACAACATATCACACTGAAGAATCGTCTACCTTATAGCCTTCCCTACATCACCGTACCACCAAGCTAAGGCAACCTTCACAGGCCTAGTATTTCTCCCGAAGTTTATATCCGGCTGTTATTGTGGCGTTACTACTCAACCCCATTTCAGGAAGGCCAGTGTCGTCAGCAACGTATATAGACAATGAACAATGTTGCCCAACCGGGAAGACAGTGTGGATATCCATGGTATGTGAAATCCAATCGCACAAGGAATGTTTGCCTGGCATCTGTGTGTCTTTTTTTTTTTTCCCCCTCCCCCGTTCTCTGCCTTGAGACACTGAGCCTCACCCGCCGGCAGAGAGAAGGTCGTCTTTCGATAAAGACTCGAGTCTTGGATCTGTCGGAGGAGCGTCGACGTGTCCGTCCACCCGGACGGAAAGGCAAAAGGCAGTCGGTTGCCCGTGGTCTGCAGGAGACGGTTATGAGGTATACCCGAACCGTCCCTGAAGCTCCCAGCGTTAGAAGCTCATCAGATGAAGCTTTTTCGGAGACTTTGTATTCACGTGGAGCTTTTCGTGATCGGGTGGAACTTCTTCCGTGTCTGACTGGAGCCTTTTCGACCAACCTCAGGTGGAGCTTTCGTATTCGTCCAGAGCTTACGAATTTGGCTGGAGCTTTCGCCCAAATACAGTGACCCAGCTCTGATGCATGGTGAAGGGGGCGCCTCACAAAGCATTGCTGACTATTTCCTCTCCCCTTCTTTCCTTTCCCAAGCATCACCTACAGCACGTGAAATCACAAGAAGAAGAAGAAAGGGAAAAAAAACAAAAGAAAAAAAGAAGAAGAAAAGTAGGAGCAAGAGGAGGGGGATCAGAAAGAAGAGGAGGAGGAGGAGGAGAAAGAAGAAACTCGCATCCCCAGAGCAGCCACATGTGGTGACCACAAGGATATGAAAACAATGTCCAAAGTATCGAACCTAATTAGACTTGTGATGCTGGGTCTAGAGGACGTCCTCTTGCATGCTTATCTCGTCTTCAGAAATTAAAAGAATTGATAAACTGCTGATAATGCTCGTAAACTGAGCTCACCGAAATCTAAATAAATGTAATGAGTGAGGACAATAAAACTTACATTCCTTATATATATATATATATATATATATATATATATATATATATATATATATATATATATATATATATATATGAAGAAGAGTCGCGTTCAGAGAGCTGGAAAAGAATATGTGCTCAATATGTTACAAGTTACAGTACGCGTTTACTCCACTGATAGACAATCTTACTCCACTGATAGACTATCTCTCTTAAATCTAAGCGGGAGTTGATGACGATAATGCCATCGAGGGCACGATGTCTCCAGGGGGTCTTGGCAAACAAAGGACATCAAAACCTTCGCCTCGTAAAAGAACCGATAATTTTTGCCTAATGGCACGACAGCGCTTGGCTACAGGCGTTTGTCTAGACGGAACTCGGTCCTGTCCTGCCAACAGCCATGCTTGCTTATTTATTCTTTTAAGTTTTAATGAAGATTTCCTTTCTATGTTCTTTTCTTAGGTTGTTGAATTACCTTTTTTCATAGAAGATGAGACGGTATAAGACAAATGAATGGCTGAACCATGGTCATATATGCGACACACACACACACACACACACACAGATTATATATATATATATATATATATATATATATATATATATATATATATATATATATATATATATATATACCATATCATATCGTATCCTGTAATAGCTGGTGCAAAAAATAAAAGGTGGAATCAGAAAAGTGACCGGGACATTTATATAATAATTCCACTAATATCCTTTTGTGTAAGATAATAAAAGTAATAACAGTGAGTGAGTCAGAGAGAGAGAGAGAGAGAGAGAGAGAGAGAGAGAGAGAGAGAGAGAGAGAGAGAGAGAGAGAGAGAGAGTCCAATTTTCTCTCTTTGCTCTAACCCACTATCATGCCTGAGGACGTACAACTGAGTGCCCCAGGGAAGGAGGGGTGGAGGGAGGGAGGGAGGGATGCTGTGGTCACAAGACATACATGGGAAAAGAAGGAAATGTTCTCAAACCTTCTTGATAACATCTGAACCTGCATCGTCTTGCCCAGCCCAGCCCAGAGAGAGAGAGAGAGAGAGAGAGAGAGAGAGAGAGAGAGAGAGAGAGAGAGAGAGAGAGAGAGAGAGAGAGAGAGAGAACGCCACACACAACAAACACAAGAACTCCTATACGGGTTACGGACAAATAATGATCGTTTTTTAAAAGAGTAAGATCTATCTTCTGAACAAACTCTGTGTTCGTTTATATTGCCAGCGGCGGATCAGCATTAAAAAAAAAAAAAGGGATAATTAAGTCAATCGACTGCCTGGGTCGTGGTCAGGGCGTCTTATGCTATATACATCATATCAAATTCTCTTACCATCTTCATCTAAATGATGAGCTCGCTCGTTAATGACTCGCACCTTATCATCCTTTTGAGTATAATGGCTCAAAATCATACGTAAGTGGGACGTATCTATTCTCTTACTGAGCTAGTGTGTGAGCGATGAGGGTCGAAGAGGGCGATTATCCCCTTTACTCTCCTCCTGTTCATCAGTCATATTGAAGAACAGAGTCGTGAAACTGTCGAAATCGAGCGTCTCTCTATGTGTGTGTGTGCTGCTTATGGGGCTTCTACCCTGTGAATCATGAGGCAACGTCATCCTCGCAACGATAAGAAAAAACATGATCAGCGCGCTCTAATGAGCGTCAGTGGAGAGCAACAATATTCATGGGATGACGAATTTCGCTTTTTAGATTCGCGAAGAAGCGGTTCAAACGAGGGGCGAACGGGTATACCCACTTTCGTCTTATATATATATATATATATATATATATATATATATATATATATATATATATATATAGATTGATTAGTAAGTGACTATCGTAAGGAAAACGAAATACGAATCAGTGTCTTGACTGTGTGTGAGTGTGAGTGTGTGTGTGTGAGTGTGTGTGTGTGTGTGTGTGTGTGTGTGTCGTAGGCCACCTGGTCGATCCAGACTAAAGAACATTCCTCCTCAATTAGGGTTCCGTTGCTGCACACTTAAGCAAGGAGACAATACGACATCCGGAGAATCTCGTAGACACGTCGGGTTTTATACACTTCGAGCAGAAGGCTGTTCAGTATTTGTCCCTCCCTCCAACCCCCAGAGAGGCTTTGTCTCGCGGGCTGTACGAAGAATTCCTACTGGGCTACAGTCCGCGTTCCTGTGACAGCAAATACCTTCTGGATGACATACTTAACATGGTTCTTTTTATTTCTTATATACAATAGCTTGGGGTACCTTGTGATGCCAGCATTACTGATAGCTTTGTGTGCGTGTCTGTCGCCTATATCTATCTATCTACCTGTTTATATATATATATATATATATATATATATATATATATATATATATATATATATATATATATAGTTCTAAAACTCGACATAAACAGGTCTTTTGTTTTCCAATGATACCACGAATTACTGGCGTTTCACCACAACTTTTCTTTTTTAACATTTTCCCTCAGTACCTTAACTTTTCCCAACATTTTCTTATGCATAAATATTAGAAATATTGTCAGTCCGAGACGCTCTAGGCGTAGGCATTATTTCTGGAGACGCTTAACCCAATTTCCCCAGGATTAAAGATACGATTCGACGTCGCACAACATAACAGGAATTTTTCTTTGAGTTATGATCAAATGATAACCTCCTCCTCTTCTTACAGTGTACGTAGAGGATCGCCTTGAAGAATGGCGGAAAAAATAAAATCGTAATCATATTAAGACTAAACTGGTGCAAAAGTTAATGCCATGAGACATGCAAAGTGGGTTTCAATAGTCCTATTACAATTCACACAATACATTTATATATACCTCTTGTGGAAGGTGGAAGACACACACACACACACATATACATATGTATCTTTTTTTTTGTACATATTCGTCGTTTCTCGCATTAGCGAGGTAGCGTCAAGAACAGGTGACTGAGTCGTAGAGGGAAAAATCTTCGCCTGGCCCCCTTTTTCTCTTCTCTCTTTTGGGAAAGATAATTCGAAGATAATCTTTATCATTTCAGTAACGATGAAAAAAGAATAAAAATCCGAAATAAAAAAGAAAATGGTGTTGTGGACAACCCATCACTTCCCACACTTTATCATTTCCCCTCCAACAGAACCGAAGAAAACGGGCTCTCAAGAAAACGAAATTCACCCAGAACTTCAGAAAGACAGAACCAGAAACCTTCAGCAAGCTTGAGGACACACATTCGACTCTCCTGGGTCTTATAAAACAATAACATCGTCAGACATACTGTAACTACATCAACGCGCACTTAAAACTGCCAGTTAAGGATAATTGGATTATGACCAGCTGGAGGCCGCCAGAGGCAAGACAAGTATATATGCAGCTGAGAAAGATGATGATCTTAGAATTACCTTCATCATCTGAAGAAGGTGTTGTAGATTATTCGATTGTTGGTTGTGATTTGACGCTGAAGGCCGTAATAACCTCCTCGGAGTCGGTACGCACAAAGCCCAGAGTAATCAACCAACCAACAGAAAACGATCACATATATACGCAATATACGCACATCTACGTGCGTAGTTAATTGTTAAAACCACAAGACCCAACCCCGCCCCCGTTTTTTTTTTTTTTTGTGCGTGTGAATCCAACGGCTTTGAAGATGCACTCCACGCAGGAGCAGGGTAAGGTCGAAGGGGGTGAAAAGGTCCTCGACTGAGCTGTATCCTTTTCCTTCCACAGCCCAGTTCAAGGTCGACTTGTCACTCGCGGTATACCCACTTGTAGCGGGAGTCCAATAACACACACACACACACACACACACACACACACACGTGTATAATATATATATATATATATATATATATATATATATATATATATATATATATATATATATATATATATATATTTTTCTTTTCATACTATTCGCCATTTCCCGCGATAGCGAGGTAGCGTTAAGAACAGAGGACTGGGCCTTTGAGGGAATATCTTCTCCTGGCCCCCTTCTCTGTTCCTTCTTTTGGAAAATTAAAAATAAACGAGAGGGAAGGATTTCCAGCCCCCCGCTCCCTTCCCTTTTAGTCGCCTTCTACGACACGCAGGGAATACGTGGGAAGTATTCTTTCTCCCCTATCCCCAGGGATAATAAATATATATATATATATATATATATATATATATATATATATATATATATATATATATATATATATATATATATATCAATCTAGAGTCTGGCAAAGTCGTGTTTCTCACGTTATCAGCTTACACAATAACAATGAACACCAGCTGAAGAAACACAAAAAAATTATGACATATTCGAAGATGAAAATTTACGACACGAGGCGTCTGTGTCATGACTACTAATGTGCTCCGGTGTGACAGCTTCGACCCGCCTTTACAAGGGTTCGAACAGGTGTTCTCGAGGAGCAGCATGTCATCATTTCTAAAAAGAACCGGGCATCGCGTCCGAAAGGTATTGTCCAATTACGATATTTTGACTGCCGGGGCCAGGAAGAAAAAAGAAAAAGAAAAAAAAAAGAAAAAGTAGTCCACCACACACACACACACACACACACACACACACACACACACACACACACACACACACACACACACACACACACTCACACACACACATACACATACACACACTCAACACACTCACACACACACACACACTCACACACACACACACACACACACACACACACACACACACACACACACACACACACACACACACATACACACACTCAACACACACACACACACTCAACACACACACACACACACACACACACACACACACACACTCACGAGTGTTTGTTTTGTCGTCAGTTGTCTACACTCAGGGACAAATGATCGCCGTTGACCGCAAATATTCCCTTGCATCCTGCGGTCTCGCGACTGGCTCTGCCAATGATTGTGGTGGTGATTGTGGTGGTGATTGTGGTGATTGTGGTGGTGATTGTGGTGGTGATTGTGGTGATTGTGGTGGGGACTGTGGTGATTGTGGTGGTGGTGATTGTGGTGGTTGTGGTGGTGGTTGTGGTGATTGTGGTGATTGTGGTGGTGGTTGTGGTGATTGTGGTGATTGTGGTGATTGTGGTGGTTGTGGTGGTGGTGGTGGCAGAAGCAGGTTCTTCATGAATGGGGGGAGGGTTTAGGTGGGGGTTGGGGTGGGTGCGATGGGGGATGGGTGTGTTTTCAGGAAGGGTGTGGTCTTTCCCTGAATGGAATGGATGGGGTTCGGGGTGTAGGAATAGGATTATATACGTTGGTAGGAGATTCAAGTGAAGACTCCATTCTAAACTTCCCTCTCTCTCTCTCCCACCTTTTTTCTTTTCATGAAAGGAAAGAGCCGTGTTGTTGCTGTCGTTGTTGTTGAAGGCTGTCTGTTACCCTTCCTTCTCCCATTCTGCTCTCGGGGGGCCTGAAAAACACCGATAGGTAAACCCCCCCCCCAAAAAAAAAAACAAAAAAAAAAACAGGATTGTGGTTTGGTATCGATTTCCACAGAATTCAGTTCAAGTGAAATAGATTGGACCAGTCTCTCTCTCTCTCTCTCTCTCTCTCTCTCTCTCTCTCTCTCTCTCTCTCTCTCTCTCTCTCTCCTCCCCACCCCACACTCAAGTTCTGGTGGGGTTGAGGGAGGGTGGGGAAAGGAGGGCGCTGGGAGAGGAGGTATAGGGAGAGAGAAATGGCGCGAGGGAGTTTACCATAAAAATGTGATTTTAGTATATATATACGCGAGAACCTGAGCTACAATATGTGTGTTACTGAGGTGTTACTGAGGTGTTACTGCGTGTTCAATATCTAATCAAAAACGTATATACTCCCACAGTACTTTACACTGATATACACTATAGATACGACGAAAACAAAACTTTGATATAGGATCTGAAAACGGATATTCTGTCAAATACTTTTGATGAATGTTTTATGCGTCGCGCTTCAGGTGGGGGGCCAGACGCGCTCCGAGGAGAGAAGGAAAGATGAGCCAAGACATCTACAACACTACAGACTAAACGCCCTCAGTCGTACCAGTCAGTCGTACCGCCCCGTCGTACGACCGAGTCGTACCACCCAGTCGTACCTAGATAGTCGTATCGCCCAGTCGTACGACTGAGTCGTACCACTTAGTCGTACCGCCCCGTCGTACAACCGCATCGTACCAGTTAGTCGTATAGCCCAGTCGTACGACTGAGTCGTACCGCCCAGTCGTACGTCCGAGTCGTACGACACTATTCTATCATATTCTTTTCTTTGGTGGGGGAAGTACTATGGTGACTTCCTTCATCAAAGGTACGTCTCCAGTTGTCCTTTACTCGATGCATAATTTCCAGCGGGTTCGTAATACCTACCAAGGAGAACTGATCACTTGCTGAGTATGCGTTATGAGGAACGGAAGCTGCACTACGCTCCTGTAGAAACGAACCCCAGGGCTATTCTTGGGTGTGTGTGTGTGTGTGTGTGTGTGTGTGTGTGTGTGTGTGTGTGTGTGTGTGTGTGTGCTGCGCCACCTAAACACCCACCCTCTGTGGGGCAGGTTACCTGCTCCGGTGGGAAGGTGGGTGCAGCAATGCACATTGAGGAGGTGGTCCACCGACTTACACCGACACGGATCATGCAATATGGTGTTTACACGCGAGCCCTGAATGATGGTGATTACCAGAGCCGGACATAAAACTCTGATTTCGAAATCGACTTTTTTTCTTCCCCTGGTTGTTGTTGGAGGGGAGACACGGGTGTTCTTACAGAGTCGCTGAAACGTATCTGGGGATATATATATATATATATATATATATATATATATATATATATATATATATATATATATATATATATATATATATCAGCCACTCACCACTTGGCAGGTCAGGTCTTTATCTCCCTGCTGTCCCCATCAACACAACGGTCACCTTTCCTTTTTGTTAATCAATTCATCCACTCCTTTGTTCCCCCTGCGCTGGTGTGTGCTCTCCCTCCCTTATGGATGAAGATATACTCTTTTTCACACCTTTCTTCAGTCTTATTTTTCTTTCTTTCTTTCTTTTTTCATTTTCATGCAGCAACGGGCATCGCGTGCATTGCCCTACCCCGTTAGACAAATCATTTTCATATCGAATAGACATTTTCCTTCGTCCAAACTCGCCCGGATCTCTTCTCTTTTCGAAACTTTCGGTTGAACCTTACGTGGGGGTCAGAGGGCATGAATCCTAATTTCTATGAGACAGTTCTGTACGTCCTGACGCAATCAATTGCGACATGCGAGACTTCCATTCGCTCACTAATGTCAGCGTTTATAGCCTGTTTCTTTGGAGAGATGATACCAGCTCTTGTGGCTAAAGCTTGTAGGTCCTCTTTATAGATATTAGATCCGATTCACCTCTTGTTTTCGTACACGTAAAATTTCACTGAATAAAGCAATGTTTCTTTTTTTTCCTCCTTCTGCTCTTTAATTCACAATAAATGCGCTAATCGCGAATTTCGAGCAAAATTTCTCAGCGAGTGGCTTCTGATTTTACGATGGGTAAATACACTATTCTCACAGGACGTCTTTTTTTATCGTGTATGTGTGCGTTTTTAATGATATTCTTTTCAACAACGGGTCCTGACATCTTTTACGTAATATCTAAGGCTATATTCCGGCCATAATTCCCTTGTTTCTGATGCTTTCTTACGTTCCAGTTGTATATTGCTTTAACGTATATTGTTGTGTTCAACATTTCTTAGTCTACGTTACCTTCTAAATCAGTGACAGAAATTGATGAACCAACTTTAGTAAGTTTTGAGTTCGAAGCGCTCTTACAAATGCCTTAGCTGCGAGTTCTGTGATCAAAGCGCTCACAACTCCTTATTTAATTCACTGGCAAAAGTTCAGGGTTCGAAGAACCTTCTACATACACCTCTCAGCTGTTAGTTTCGAGTTCCTAGAACTTACAGAGTTCTCATTATCTTCAATGCGAGCACCGACTTCGAAGCGGTTGAAAAATCTCTCTCTAATCTACTGCAAGTTCAGAGTTCGATGCGCTTGCAAACCCCACTCCTCTCCCCCTCTCTCTATCTATCTATCTATCGACTCAGATGCACTTACAATAAGCCCCCTCATCTGCTGCAAACTCCCGCGTTTGTATGCACTTACAAATCACTTGCTACCTTCACTGACTTTCACACGACAGACAAATCAGCATCATGTTTAAATGACTCTCGTGTGCGTCTGTGGCTGCCACTCAGGATATAATTGTTCCGAGCGTCCTATTCATCGTGTGATTCACAGTTTCGTTACATTTGCTTATGCCATTTTGTATTCTGTCTTGACCCATCAAGAACCGTACCTCCAGCTGGAGTAATGGTGGCGACTGGGAACTTCTAATGAATGAGCCGCGCGCAAATCTGTCTCTAGATAATTACTCTGATATTCTTTGCTTTACTAAGTTAATTAATCTTAAGTACGGCCAAAAATCATATATATATATATCTTCCATGGAGCGGTGGAAATGATCGATTGGGTGGTTGGTCGACTGGGTGGCTGGCTGGTCAGCCACGTGAGACTGGTCGATTGGGTGGCTAGTCAACTGGGTGATCAGTCAGCTGAGAGACTGGTCGGCTGGTTGGGTGATCAGCTGAGTGACTGGTCAGTAGGGAGGATAGTCAGTTGGGTTGCTGGTAACCTGGGTGGCTGGTCAGTTGGGTTGCTGGTAACCTGGATGGCTGGTCAGTTGGGCGCTGGTTAGTTGGGTAGCTGGTCGTCTGGTCTGCCGTCCATATGGTCAACTGGATCGCTTATCGACTGGGCGTCTGTTGATGATCTGGGAGGCTGCTAACCCCCAGCAATGGGTGATATATCCCTTAAATCGGAGCAGACACTCGACTCTTTATTTTTTCCTCTCCCAATTAAATATTTCTCAAGTTCTCTGCCTTGTCAGGGAGACATATTAACGTGCCCAGAGAAGGAGGCGCACTCCAAGTTCTTTTGGACTCTGGTGTGTGTGTGTGTGTGTGTGTGTGTGTGTGTGTGCCTACCTTTAGCCGCAGTTCACACTAAGGAACTCGGAGAATTGGTTTCCTCGACCAGTCCAGCTAAATGTAGCGGGTGAATTACGCTAACCCAAAGGGCACGATGCCCTTGAACCGGTGCAATCCTCGACGTGCGCTAAGATCTGTCATCTTGAGGAGGGGCAAGGAGGGATTTGGAGGAATCCTTCCAACAACACTTAGGCTTATATATACATGAAGAGCAGTGGCTGACGATCAGGTGCAGTGGCTGACGATCACGAGAGGCGGCTGACAGTCAGGAGAAAGTGGCTGACAACAGACCAAGACGAGGAGACGTCTCACATTCGCTCCAGGTTCACTCATTTTCCTGGTTGACAACATGATTCACAGACGTCCTTTTGCACGTCTGGACGTGCAGTAATTTCTGTATGCAGGGATCCTATTTTCTATGATGCAGGGATCACGTTTTCTGCACGCAGGGATCCTATTTTCTATGATGCAGGGATCACGTTTTCTGTATGCAGGTATCCTATTTTCTATATGCAGGGATCCTATTTTCTAAATGCTGGGATCCTATTTTCTATGTGTAGGGATCCTACTGTCTGTATGCAGAGATCCTACTGTCTATATGCGGGGACATATTCCCTGTTTTTAGACATATCCTCTGTGATCAGGGACATATATGCTGTCGGGGGTGACACACTGTCATTTCCTATGGACATATTCAACGCACGTTTTACGCCTTAAAGGTAATTATTACGCCTGGAACGTGCGTATTATGCTTTAAACGTAATTACTACTTCTTGAACGTATGTGTAACGCCTTAGACGCAAGTATTACGCCTTGAACATTCGTATTACGCCTTAAACGTAAGTACTACGTCTTGAACGTACGTATTACGCCTCGAACGCAAGTAGTACGCCTTGAACATACGTATTACGCCTTAAACGTAAGTACTACGCCTTGAACGCGTTTTTCCTCCTTATATGTAGGTCTTACGCCATAAACGTGTCTCACGCCTGGAACGTAAGCTTTACGCCTTCTATGGAAGTTTTACGACTTAAACGCAAGTTCCCGACGTGCGTAAGGAAAGACTGTCGTGGAGGGGAAGCTCAGACACCTTTGTGCCGAGAGAAGACCAGCACGAGAGATCAGTAAAGTTATGGTCGCTGGCCAACGTAAGTCATCGAGGGAATGATATTAACATGTTAAGACATAAAATAGTCATATTCAACACCATTTTTTTTCCTACTATATGGAATTTACTGCGTCTCTTTCTCGAAGAGCAGTGATATTTTTATTTTTTCCTTTTTGCAATTTTCTCACTATCTATCCGTCTCTATGACGCCTGTTCCAAACTGGATCTCATTCAGTGGGTTGGCCACGGCGATAGAGTCTCCACAACTAGTAAACTCCAGTGTTGCTCCTTAAAGCCTTTCGTGCCTCACCCCTAACAGGCCACTGGCAGAGGGGAACTCGCTTCCTTAACAGGCCACTGGCAGAGGGGAACTCGCTTCCTTAACAGGCCACTGGCAGAGGGGAACTCGCTTCCTTAATAGGCCACTGGCAGAGGGCAACTCGCACCCTTAACAGACCACTGGCAGACGGCAACTCGCACCCTTAACAGGCCACTGGCAGAGGGCAACTCGCACCCTTAACAGGCCACTGGCAGAGGGCAACTCGCACCCTTAACAGGCCACTGGCAGAGGGCAACTCTAGCGCAGTGTTTACATAGACTCCTACCCAATGTTCCAACTGACTACTACAACCTAAACTCCTACCTACTACTTCTACCTAACGTGTCTACCTACTACTTCTACCTACAACTATCTATCTACTGCTCCTACCGCTCTGTCAGGTGTTATGCATGGCATGGATAGATTGCATGTTTGTGGACAGAATGCCAACAGTCCACGTGTGGGTGAGGCAGAAAAAAAAAAAGCTACCTGGGTCAGAGGAATGCAACTTGACATCCACTGAAGAGCTGGCCCACCACGCAGCCGCCACTAACTCACCCTCCTCCTCCTCCTCTTCCCTCCCGACACCCAGGTGGGCAACACCGGTAATACACACGCATATACCTCCTCCCTGGTCGGTTGACACCCTACCGCCCACAACTACCACTATTGCCCGTCTTTCGCCTAAATGAACTGGCAAAATACTTTTAAGACAAACATGTATACACACACACACACACACACACGCATGAGCGCGCAGGAGCACGTAACTCCTCGTACAGACGAGAGAGGCGCATCTGTCATTGCTA